>NW_006793902.1:1863406-1880426 GCF_000442215.2 Lipotes vexillifer
CAGGAATTTAATATAATAAATACATATTTTAAAACACATAGAAACTATTTAGGTGACAAAAGAGATGAATTCATAAGATGCTGACCATTCTCCTAGCATATGGTTGAATTTCAATTAAAGGAAAAAATATAAATATGGTTTCAAAGCTATTCAGCATTTAATGTTTAGGTATTTCTCATAGGATTTTTTAAAAAATCATAGTTCACTTTACTAATAGTAAATGTGGGTTTGGAAATTTTCTAAGATTCAGTCTTGTTTTTCATGTCATGGCCTAACCATATTATTAAAGAAACTTACAGTGTTTCCTCTACCCCACCACATGCTGCCCATCTCTGAATCACTACCTGAGCAAACCCCAAAGACAATACTCTGTCAAATAACATTTGATTAAATGGAATGACCATCTATCATCAGAACACAGTGATTAAAATGTCCTCTGTTATCAACACCATCATCCATTAGTTAAAGGTAGAATTCATTTCAGCAGAGAAAAAAAAATCAACCAAATGAGGTACCAAAAATATGATTAATCAGCTTTTAATTACTTAAGACTCATAGAACCTTTCAGAAAGGCAGGAAAAAAACTTTCCGTAAAAATATCTAAAGATAAACCAAGGATGAATGTATAACATTTGATATCACTGAATGCTCACAGTGGCATTTGCGGTTTTCTTGAGATTTCAGCAAAGTACTGTCAATCTTTCCTTAGTATTCTGCATTTGACTTAGATGTGTATGTTTCAAATGACAAGATTACCTCCCTGACCAAGCTTTGTTGGTCTCCTCTGAATCCTATTCTCCTGGAGGCTTCAATGTTTGGAATTCTGTATTCCTCTTTACATTACCCAGTGGTAGCAAGAATCTCACTAAGTCACTTTAGCAAGAATTCCCACCCTGGATATCTGATCTCTCTCAATATCTGATCAAATCTTATCCCCACAGTTCACCTTGGCCTGTCTTCAGAGAGAATCCTGTAAAGTCCCTTTAGCTAGAACCCCCTCTACCCCTGATGCTTCCTCCTAGTAATTTTTCATCCACTGACCCCTCCACCCAGCTCCTTGACTATAAATTCACACTTTTCCTTGTGTTCAGAATTGAGCCCGCTTCTATACTGGGGTCTCATTTCCTCTATTTTAGTACTTCCTGAATAAAATCTGTTTCTACCACTTTAACTAGTGTTCAGCTCTGGCTTACCTTGACACAACCAAGATAAAACAAGTTACCTTTTGCTTAGAGAAATAACATTTTGGATAGCACAAAAGACTAATTTTAGCATTAACTGTTATAACCCACTAGAATTATATAATATGTGATTAAACAGTTCTAAGAAGTTCTGAGAGTTCTGAGAAGACAAATGGGGCTCTCAGTTTATGCTGAGGAGGGATCGACAAATTGAAGAAGAGATGTTGACAGACTTTAAACAAGCATTCTTTAATCTAGTGCCTCCTTCTACTCCGCTCTTAACAAGGTAGAAACCAGAGTATATTTAGTCTAAATATAACAACAAATTGATTTCTTGTGAGGGTTAGCTTAAGTTCTACAAACATTTTTGTTTTTTTGTTTTTTTTTTCCGGTACACAGGCCTCTCCCTGTTGTGGCCTCTCCCATTGCGGAGCACAGTCTCCGGACATGCAGGCCCAGCCACCATGGCTCACGGGCCCAGCCACTCTGCGGCATGTGGGATCTTCCTGGCCCGGGGCACGAACCCGTGTCCCCTGCATCGGCAGGAGGACTCTCAACCACTGCGCCACCAGGGAAGCCCTACAAACATTTTTTTTAAAATCAATTAAGAATATCTAATTTTATATTGTTAAATTTCTAAAAGATGAATGCTAACCAACAGATTTGCTTACAAAATTTTTGATACTATTTGTATTCAGAGGTATACAGGTTCCAAGGCTATGTACTCATAATGAAATGTGCCTTCAGAAAAAATCCATTTCTTTACACATGGCATGATATAGCAATAACTTACATTTACCACACTGTCTCTGATTTTACAGTGCCATATATAGAATACTCTAGGGTCACCAAGTTGAGGCTAATACTGTTTTCCAAATGTTCCTGGCACTTTCTTAACTCAGTGCTCTGTTCATGATAGCCCTGGTGCTTGGAACACCTTCTTCCACGTATGTCTGTGTTCCGTAGAATAACCCATTCTTAATACTCCCATACCATCTCTTTCAGGTAGCTTTTCTGAATCCACTTGAAATCAGATCAGTCACTTCACCTTGCCCCTCAATTCCTCTTGTGCCCCCCCCTTTTTTCTTCCACTATGTTTTGTTCGTTTTTCTGATTAAACTTATGTTTGGCAAAGAAACCTCTTAATCACGTTTCACAAGGCAGCTAGCACTCACCATACAAATATAAAGTATAAAGTATAAATATAATGACAACAATCAGAAACTTAAAAATCTACTATAGTTTAAAAGATGTGAATGCATTTTATTTCTATAATATTCTAGCAATTTCTTCTATGTGGGATAAAGGAGGAAGTAAGTATAAGTTTCATGATAGTCACTGAGTGCAAGAAGGTACTCTGCGAGGCTGGAGATGTTTTTGGCCTGGGGAGATGGGTCAAGAGGTTGCCTGTGAAAATTCACACAACTACAGGCTTCCAGCAGAGTGTTTAACTTGTCTCTAGAAATTTGGGGCTAAGGATTACAGGGTCAGATATCACTCTGTGACTTTCTTGTCACAACAGTTTCTGTGACGTTTTAATAAAAGTGAACACCTGATTAAATGAGACAAATTTTTTTTTTCTGGTTTGTGTTTGTATAATGGAAATGGCACAATTGTTGAACTGATAAGATGGGAGAAGGCAAGTGAAGAGCCTGACAATCCCAAACTTCCTAGAAAATGTTCTTGAACTTAAAGGAGACACCCTATGTCATATTAGGACACTTTCCACAATTTAACTTATATTACAGTTAGTTATGTTCAATTTATATTTCTAAATAAACTAAGCAACTTGAATGAACATATCATATGGTCTTTTATGCAGCTCAGCACATGACCTAATGTTTTACATATATCAGGTGCTTAAGTGTTTGAGTTCAGTGTCTTCATAAGATTATTTTGCTACCTTGAGTTAACTGATTAATTAGTTCACCAGATCAAATATTAATATAGCTATGATGATTGATTTTGGCTGTGGGTTGGCAGGCTATAATTTTCATTTTTTAATAGTTGTTATCAAATGTCTAAATAATCCAAAAATATTAACATGGTATTGTACAAATATAGCCAAAGACAAAGAAAGTTGAATTAACTACCATGAGCTTCTAGAATTTTATGACTAGAATACAGGGGAGATATTCTAGTTTCTCTCACTCATAATACAATCTCCTTGTAACTTGACATATTTACCTAAGCCTGATTCTTCCATTTTTATGTCAACCTTTTTGTAACCAAGTGGACATCATAACTCATTTTTTGTATTCATCATAGTGCCAGCCAGGGCTTCTACTCAGTATTTGTTAGTGTATTGAAATTCAGCTTTATCAAACTGAAGAAAAGAACTCACAATATTCTCATCTTCCTATTGGCTTTTGCTTCAGTAAAGGTTTACAAAGACAGATAAGCCTTAAGACAGTGAACACTAATGTAGCTAAACAGGTAAAGTACTTAACAGAAAACCATAAAAATGAAAGTAGGATTATAGTCCAATAAGAAGTATGAATGTGAGGTACACGATAAAATAGCAGCATATTATAGAAAGATTTAAACTAGTCAGAGAGGTTGGGAACTTTTCTTTGAGGAAGTAGAATATAAAAATATAATATGATATTAGTTAACTAAGAAAAGATACAAGGAAAAAGTTATCCAGTTAGAAGGATAGCTAAATCCCCATGTGCAGAAGAATGGCATGACAAAGAAACTGAATAATTTAGTGTATGTCTAATAACAGACAGAAAGGGAAATATCATATGAGCCATAGCTGTAGAAGTAAGTAGATGCAAAACCACATAGGATTTTGAAAGTAATATTAAAGTCATGTTAGGGTCTTTAGCTAAGATCAACAGGAAACCAGGGAAATATTTTAAGCAAAATTATGACACAAATTAATTTGTGTTTTAAAATGTTTACTTGAACTGCAGTGCAAATAACCGATTATAAGATGAAAATATATGCAATTGGACCCACTATGGTTAAGGTGGTAGCAGTAGATTTGATAAAACAGTGGATTCAAAACATATTTGAATTAAGGTGAGAGAGGTGTCAAGAGTGACTCCTAGATCTTTGGCTTGCCTATTTGTTATCATTAAAAATCTAGAAAAAAACAAAAGGGCTTATGTCTTGTAGGTTCCAAGATGGCCCCCAACAATCCTTACTATCTGGTATTACCCCCCTCTCATTCTGAATCATGGCTGACTTGAGTACCTGAGAGAATACTGTGGAGGTGTTATTGCAGCACCTGTGTTGGTCTTGGGGAGACCATCCATCATATTGTGAAGACACTTCAGCAGCCCTCAGGAGAAGCCCGTGTGGAGAGTAAGGGAGGCCTTCTGATAACTGACAGCACTGATTGGCCAGACTTGTGAATAAGGTACTTTAGAAGCTCATCTTCCACCTTTCCTCAAGCCTTAAATGCCTGCAGTCATGGGCAACATCTGACTGAATACCAAGCCAAAATAACCTAGTCAAGCCACTCCCAAATTCCTGACTTAGAGAAACTGTGAGAGAAAGTAAATGTTTGATTTGTTTTCAGCCTCCAAGTTGTGAGGTAACTGGTTACACAGAGTTAGATAACTAACACCTGCAGGAAGTCTCTGAGGTTGGCTTTGGGCATAATAAGTTTAAGCGGCCACCACATATCCAAGAGGAGATTAGAAACTGGCAGTTGTGTACATCCACTGGGAGCTGAGAGTTTGGATTTGACATGCAAAATAGGGGGTGACCTGCATATCACTGGTAGGTGAAATCACATACAGGAAGAATATAGAATAAGAAATTAGGCTTACGAAGAAACTTTGGGGATTTCAGCATTGAATGGCCAGGAAGAAGAGGATAGGAACACAAAGAAATACAGACAAGAAGTGATGTGGGGAGTAGGAACTCAAGTTGTTCAGAGGAATGTGTGATTTAAGGAGGAAGGTATGGTCAATAGTATCAGATATTGAAAGATCCCATAATATAAGTTCAAAAAAGCATGCTGGATTTAGAAACATAGATTTCTGACCTTACTGAGAATTGCTTACGTGTATTATTTTGGGAGGAAGCCAAACTGGAGTCGATTGAAAAGACTAGGGACAGTGGAGAGAGGGAGTGAGTGTAGAACAGCTTATCAGCTCCCTTCAGAGGCATCAACTATGTAGCAATTCAAAGTGTTCTCTAATTTGGCCATCTGGAAGTCACACTGAATCACTTTCATGGTTCATTTGTACAGTCAACTAGAGATCAAGTTACATCTATTACTCTTGATTTATGATTTAAAACGGTGATCACTTAATATTACAGCCATCAAAATAAACAACTGTAACAGAAAAAACAAAGGTCATGTTAATATTTTTATGTTCCCCAATGTAATCATATAGAAAAAATTCACACTCAACAAAATCAAAAAGATCTATAATAATAGCAGAAAAAATGGGAAATATAAATAATGAAGTAAGAAATTATTATGAGTTCCTACCACAAATTCAATAGTAATGGACATATTTTCCTAGAAATTAGTGGCAATAATCATAGGAGAGAAATGAAAAAAATACAGGAAACACAATGTGTCCAACAAAAGAAAAGAGCATGAGGGAATACCACAATAGTTACTCAAACCTAGAAATTCCCCATTAGTCTGATTGCATATACATGGATGGTAGTGTTCTATTAAAAATGAGTGGTTTCATGCCGCGGAGCGGCTGGGCCCGTGAGCCATGGCCGCTGAGTCTGCGCGTCCGGAGCTTGTGCTCCGCAACAAGAGAGGCCACAACAGTGAGAGGCCCGCGTACTGCAAAAAATAAATAAATAAATAAAGAGTAGTTAATTTTCTTTCCTTCTTCATCTACAACTTTACAAAGCTCCATATTGCTACCTGCCACAGTACATCTGAAATTGCAGTCCCTTAAATGGAAATGAGTATTTATTATCTCGTGTAATCATTTTCACAATCAAAATGGAGAGTAAAATAAAGAGGAAATTTCTCATATACTTATTTCCTCATTAAGAAATGCTACATGAGACAACTATAGATCAAAAGTGCAATCCTGGGCTTCCCTGGTGGTGCAGTGGTTGAGAATCTGCCTGCTAATGGCAGGGTTCAAGCCCTGGTCTGGGAGGATCCCACATGCTGCAGGAGCAACTAGGCCCATGAGCCACAACTACTGAGCCTGTGCGTCTGGAGCCTGTGCTCCGCAACAAGAGAGGCCACGATAGTGAGAGGCCCGCGCACCACGATGAAGAGTGGCCCCCGCTTGCCACAACTAGAGAAAGCCCTCACACAGAAATGAAGACCCAACACAGCAAAAATAAATAATTAATAAACTCCTACCCCCAACATCTTAAAAAAAAAAGTGCAATCCTTTCTCTCATTTATAAGTACAAATAAATCAGATATTTAATAAATAATATCATAGTAATTCAAAGAAAAGGAAAACTCAAAATGTATGTTTGGCCACATATTGCATTTCATTATAGATTAATAAGCCCAACAGTATAAACCAAAGACATTTTCTTGAAATTCTCAGTTTCCCAATTTAACACCCATTATTCAAAATGAATATGGATGTATTATTACACTTTTCCCAACCATCTCCACTTTAAATCAGTTTTGGATAATGGCATATCTATGTTTTGCTCATTCATGGCTATCCATATTGCATATCTGAAATTATTTTTTAAATCCGTATTGTAGATGTTTACTATATAGCAAAATTGTTGGTTTTCCAGCTCTAAGAAAATCATGGATTTATTCTCTGATGTTACTTTTTCTAAGTCACAGTTCTATACGTCAGAAGTCCAGGGCGGCTTGGCTGGGTTCTATGCTCAGTGTCTCAGAGAGCTGAAATCCAAGTGTCAGCCAATTGTATTCTTATTGGAAATTGGGGTCCTCTTCCAAGCTCATTCCTTTTCTCCACAGACTTCACTTCTCTGCAGTAATAGAACCAAGGTTCTCCTTAATTTGCTGGCTTTCAGCCCCAGGGGCCTCTCTCAGTTCCTTAAGACTGCCACATTTCTTCTCACATCATCCATTTTATCCTAAATCCCACAATACATCCAGCCCTTCCCTTGTTCTAAATCTCTCTGACTTCTGCCATCAGACAAATACATTTATTTGTTTTTAAGGACTCATATAATTAGATAAGGCCCAGCAAGATCATCTCCCTATCCTAAGGTCAACTATGACATATAACCTAACATCATCATGAGAGTGATATCTTACCATATTTACAGGGAATTAAGGTGTGTTATCTTTGGAAGCCATTTAATAAATTCACACCAGGAAAAAAAAACAGTGTGATTCCTTCAAAAAGTAAAAGGCAAATCTACAATGGTTCCTTCAGACTGCAGCATCTCAATACATTTATTATCTTCCTTACCTCTACTGCCCAAAACTCAAGGCCAAGTTACACACCTATCCTGCATGTCATTCCCACCACAAATATCTGTCACCCAAGTGGCATTTAATGTTAATCACATTCTTTGCTTTCCATTAGAGTAATTGTTTGTCTCTCTCCCTCCTGTGGAAGATTATTATGTCTACAATCTATCTACATAAGTGTTGTGGTTGTAAATATGTATCTTCTCCCTTGGTGACTATTATATACATAATGTTACCCTTTTCCATTAAGCTAATGAATGGTTGACACTTGTGATTAGAGCAATCTGGCACCTTTAACTGTTGTCTTAAAAGTAAAAAATTGAAAGAGTCCACAGTCAAACCTACTGAACACCATCTGTTTTGCATTTAGCATACAGTAAGAAGTTCTTGCTTCCTACTGACAACAGAAGATATTAAATGGATTATGACTTAATTTCTCTCCTACTTTAGTCAAAGCAAACTTGCTGATTCCACAGTTTAGACCATGCCCTTGGCTTCTTTGATGATTAACAAAAACTTTAAAAAGACAAATTTTGGAGATAGAGTGCAAACTCTTGTTTACCACTGATTATTATAATAAACCAAATTTAATCAAAGTAATGGCAACACAGTTATGTGTAAGTTATAAGTTTGAATCTAATCATTGAAATCATTGTGAGAAGACATTTTGTTTTTTTTACCAGATAATTCAAAGGATTCAATAAAAGGTGACCTAACAAGAGGATACATTTTAAATGAGCTTTCCTTGGAATCTTCAATTTAGCTTTGAAATGTGTGAAGAAATAGATGACTCTTTTGAGATACTCCACATTTGACCTCTCACATGAACTTCACCCTTATATATTCAACTGGTGTTGGAATTTCTCTACTTTAAAATTCCTACTTTCAAGACATAACAAACATATCAGTATTAACTTTTCTCCTTCCCCACTTTTGCATTAATACTACCATGATTTTTCATTACTAAGCTAAAATATTGGTCTAGACATTTTCCTTCATATTCTAAATTAAATTTTTCACTAAGTCTTGTCCTTGTTTCCTGCTTGCTCCAGTGCTGCTACTTTAGTCTACTGCTCTATATCGCCTCAATCTTAAATTACTATACAATCCGCTAACTAGTTCCCTTACCTTCAGCAGTCTCCGTGTATTTCAGTCAGGCTAATTCTTGTTAAACATTGGTTTCACCATGTCAGAAAAAGACTCAAGGACTTATTATGGCTTCCCACTTGGGATCAAGTCCAATTTCCCTCTCTTGACTGCAAAGCCAAATATTCCTTCAACTTTATTTTCTAATACTTTTCACATACACTATCTATTGCAGTCTTGTTCACGTTCTTACTATCTTCATATAAAAGATTTCTTTTTGTCAATTTTTTGCACCAATTGCAACATAGAATGCTGTATCATATTCTCCAATTCGAAATTGAGAAGTCTAACAAAATTGTTTTGAATGAAGTTAAAGACAACTAAGTGCTACTAGAGCATCTTAAGGAAAAAAACAAACGAAACTTTTGGCCAATCCATTACATCAGACACTGAACTGGGAGCTTTACATTTATTATTAGTTAATTTAATTTTCACAATAATACAGGATAGGTAATGTTGTCTTCTCTTTCTGATAAGGATACTAGGGCCCAGATGAGGACACTAAGGCAGAGATAAGGAAACCAAGGCTACATAGTGATTAAAATATAGGGCATTGGTTCTAGAGTCTAACTTCCTAAATATTTACCCTATATAACAGGTCATCATATGGAGTTGCAGTCATAGTGTAAGAGTCAGTGAAAACATGGATAGAAAAGGATTCCTTTAAGACAATGTTGGGTTTATGCATTAAACCTTACCCAAATCTTTACACATTTTAGTTACAGGAGCCAATAGATGTTGTATTGTGTGTGGTTTTACTGTTCTTCTGTTTAGTTTTGTCTACTCTATTCTGTTTGCTTATTCATTTGTTAATGTGTTAAGTCAGGTGGAACTCATCATCCTAATTTAATCACAGGGTGTTCACTGAGAGAATGAGAAGTATTCACCATAATGACCCAAAGTTATGAGTTTGGTGGGCTCATTGCGAAATGGCACCCTAAATCTACAACTGTGACTTAAACAAATATAATTTTTATGTGTCATGATGATTCTCATTTTCCTGTTTTGATTCAAATAAGTGAACAATTGCTCATGATTTCATAAAGCAAAATCCATCACATGATAAAATAAATCTTATTTCTATTTCCTTTATCTTGCCTGGTCATACAGTATTGAATAATATAATTAGTACACAAATATTGCAAAACAAATCATTTAAATACTATTTGATTCACTACATCATTAGTGATTCAGCACAGTACAATTTATTTTCCTTAATTAAAAATATCAGTCCCAGGGGATTGGATGGTTTGAAAGAACATTATTGACAGGGGATTTATTTATCTGTTGTTTGGTTTGTTTACTTATTTATTACCTCCAGGTCACTGAGCCTGATCAAATTGCAGTGAGAAGAAGTTATGATTATAAAAGGGGAGTCTCCTGATGTGCATGAGTGACCAGGTTACACCAATATTGCTCCTCCACATAAAGTATGGACATTAATATCACTAATGTGAATGTTTGCACTGAGACATTACTTCATGCAAGTCTATTAAATGAAATTTTGACACTCTTTTCAAGCAAACCACCCTTCCCAAGCTAATTAGAATACATTGGCTGTAGGTAAAAATGTTTTCCTGCATTTCTGGGGTTGGTCTAGGATGAAAAAAAGTATGGGTAATATTCCCTTTTTAACCTTTTCTTTCCAAACCATTTTCTACTCTTGGGATCATCTGAGCAATTCCCACTACAGTTTATTCTGGTTTAAAACAAAATCATCACATACATTTCTACTATTTACTTACGTGCCTTTTCCTCAGTTGACTTTCTAAAAGTACACAGATGTATTTGTTTTCTTGTATACATATAAATAATACATGATAATTGTAAAAAATGTTTAAAATGAGAAGGGAGTTAAATGATATTACTAAAGTCACTGAAATATAATGGCATAAGGTTGGTAGTTGGTAACTGTTACTGTTTTGGACACATATGAGGCATTTAGCTACCATAGTAATATTGGTTATATTTAGAAAAATATGATCTCCATTGCCTAGAATAGGGCTTGTGTGTAGTAGGAGGTCAATTAATATTTGTTAATATACTTCATTAGATATGGACATACATTTTGATATACACTATTGCAAAATCTATAAGGTGTACTATTACTCATTTTTTTTCTAAATCGAATTTACAACTTAGAAACAATAATATATTGAGGTGTTTTAAATTTTTGCATACATTAATTGTAAAACTTGACAAATTATCCTTATCTCTGACAGGAGCCAATCCATCTTACTTGAGAGTTAAAAGAACTTCCAGCTGTATTAAACAGGTGAAGAGATAGCCATATTGTTTTCATTCCAATTTTGAGATGGGGCAATGAAGTAGGTTTTTCTTTCTGAACTCTGAAATAATTTTACAGATATGGCTTTCTCCTTTGCTTAAAGTCAGTCTGTATGCCCAATGTTCTGGTGATATATGGCTGCACAGCAGACTAATTCAATATTCAGTGGCCTGGGACTTCCCTGGTGGTGTAGTGGTTAAGAATCTGCCTGCCAATGTAGGGTACATGAGTTCAAGCCCTGGTCCAGGAAGATCCCACCTGCTGTGGAGCAACTAAGCCCATGCGCCACAACTACTGAGCCTGCACTCTAGAGCACACAAGCCACAACTACTGAGCCCATGTGCCACAACTACTGAAGCCCGCGTGCCTAGAACCTGTGCTCTGCAACAAGAGAAGCCACCACAATGAGAAGCCCGCGCACCACAACGAAGAGTAGCCCCTGCTCGCTGCAACTAGAGAAAGCCAGCACGCAGCAATGAAGACCCAACACAACCAAAAATAAAAATAAAAAAAATTCAGTGGCCTGACCAAGATGATTTCTTGTATCTCCAAGTTGAGTATGTCAGGGAATGCAGGTAACACTTTGTTGGGCAATTTATTTGCTCACCTGAGATTAACTAGGGTGACTTAGGGCAGGTCTGGAGTGTCCAAGATGGTTTTACTTACACATGTGGCATCTTGGAGGTGACAGCTAGAAGGCAGGATTCAGCTGGCCCCTTCATCCTCATCATGTAATCTCAGGTCTCTCCATGTGGTCTCTCCAGCAGGACAGTCATACTTTTATGTTGGCTGATGGCTCCATAGGACCAAAGCAGAAGCTACAATTCTTTCAAATGCTAAGCCCCAAACTGGTGTGGCATTATTTCTGCCACACTCTATTGGTCAAAGCAGTCATAGGTCAGTCCAGATTTAGGGGAAGGAGAGATAAACTTCACCTTATGATATTCTAGTTTTCAGTCATCCTTCTGTTGCCACATTGAAAATAACTAAATCCAACAGTTTTGTTCCTACAAAGGAAAAAAACAACAAGAATAGATAAGTTACTTGAAAATGAGGCATATATGATATAAATCTCAATTTTTAATCTTTTATCTCATACAAAGTATATGGAAATAGATTGTATTTTTAAAGAAACAGAAAAAGAATCGGGCCCTAGATTTGCTCTTCTTTCATGTACAAATTTTTTAGGAGGGGAAAAAAGAAAACCTAAAGTGGCTTAATTTATACATGCTATATTGTAAAACAGGATAAATGAGCAACATATATTATTACTAATTAAGTTATAGCCTGTTTTCTTTTCCTCTTTTTCTTGTATTAACTTGAATGCCCAAAGTACACTCTTAAGGAACCAAAACGGGAGAATTCTATTTTCCGAGTCATTTTATTTTTTACCTATTCTGTTTCATACATTTGAGAGTACAGATAAAATGTGTAGCCATCAAATGATAGATCTTGCATAGGTTTTAGCTTGGCTGTAATTTAATTTCCTCTGCTCGTGAACATCTATACCCTTCTACACCTTCATGTGGTGTTTGGAGTTTGTTTGTTTGTTTGCCTGTTTATTTATTTATTTATTTATTTATTTATTTTTAAAGCCAATTTCAAGTAGTCTGCTTTCCAGCAGCTCCTGAAACTATTTGAAAAGCTATCTTCTTAAATCTTACTGGATTTCAACTTTAGATTGTGTATACTTGAAAAATGGGCCACAAAGCCTAGGCTGGCACAAACCATCATTTTGTTATTATAGCAGTAAATATGCTTCACTGCTGGGGAGTTCCCAAGAAATATAGTGATAGTTCTTTATATTTTTGAAAATTTCAGGAGCAAATGCTTTAAAGATTCTCACTTTTGAATTCATTGAGAGGCTTAAAAAATGTTGAGCAGGTATGGTACATATTTTCCATTTTGATTTTCTCCCTAATTCTTATAGGCAGTAATATGAATTTTCACCAAATAACCTTTTCAGCTCTTTTCTGGCTTCCTATCCATTTCCTATTCTCTTCTTTAATTCTACTACATTAATTTTTTAAGCTCATTGGCTGTCATATGTCTCTTTTGTTATCTGAGAACTCTTTTTTTAATTTTAATCACGGTGTATTTTGGAGAAATTTCCCTACTCAAGCTAAGGATCACAAGAAAGAGATCTGACCAAAGTTTCACAAAAAGGAATGCCATGTTTCAGTGAGATGAGGGTGACAGGTAGTGATGTGATGGTGCAGAGAGAAGGAAACAAGAGCCAAGCTGAAAGAAGAAACAGAAAAGTAGTAGTTCAAAAATTACCCTTCCAGTTCAGCAGCTAAAAAGAGTAAGACTAGGAAAGACGTAAAAAACTTTTTAAAAAGTGATAAAAAGTAGAAACTATAAGTGAGTTAAGACTCAAGGAGATATAAAGATAAAAAACCACTTTA
This sequence comes from Lipotes vexillifer, assembly GCF_000442215.2. Taxonomy (NCBI): domain Eukaryota; kingdom Metazoa; phylum Chordata; class Mammalia; order Artiodactyla; family Lipotidae; genus Lipotes; species Lipotes vexillifer. The sequence continues at coordinate 1,876,784 of NW_006793902.1, forward strand.
ACTTAGTTTTGTCAGTATACCAATTTATATAAATGAGACAGTATCAATTTTGATGGGATTTCCTATTATCTGCATTCTGATATATTTGTTTGATGCTGTAAACCAAACAAGGAAATAACTGTAAACATTCATTATAGTCTAATGAAATTGATTTTTTTTCCTCTTTAATTTAAAATAATTTAAAAAGAAAACGAGGGCTCTGTATTTACATTTAGAAATCGGCCAGATTAAAAATATACTGAGATACAAAAAAAGCATATATGGGTAAGACAATGTTTAATTTGTGGTACGTGGTGACAATTTCTTGCGACTCAGTCCTCAGCACGACTATACATTATGAATTTTCTGCCAAAACTACTCTGGGCACTATAATTTTGTAACTCAGTTTCTCATAAAAAGATAGATGACATTTCCCCAGCATGATCTGATGTTAAAAAAAATAATTAGGTTAATTAAAAACGTCTAGAAAAGAATCAGACCTATAAAACATAATCATCATCAACAACGTTATTGCTTATATTTAATAAATAGTAGCAAAAGGTAAAAATAAAATAAGCTTCTATGCAAGTATAAAGGATATCACAGTACACAGGTATATAAAACAGGCTAAATAGTCAACACATTTATTTAGAATCCCAGTAAAAACTGTTAGTTTGTATTAAAGAAAGACCCCATTTATTGAAGTAAGTAGGCACCAGGGTTTATAAAAAAAAAAAAAAGAGAAAACACAGAGGAGCTACTCGATTTCAAGATATACTCAGAATTAATTTCAAGGAGGTTATCCTATTTATGAGTCATTCTACTGGAATCCCATATGCAAGGCTCAATTACAATGAAGACTCACTTGTAAAGGCTGGAGTGGTTGCTTCAAGCATGGGGCACACTGGCTCAGTCATGCTGGTCAGTAATTTAGGGTAGTAGTTGGCCTCAGAAAGATTTGGATCTACCACTTACCAGCTATGAGTTGGACAGGATAGCTAAGCCCATTAAGCCTTCATTTCCTGTAGAGTTAATAACTGTCAGGCAACTCCTGTTATAATGTTTACCAAGGTGTCTGGTACATATTAATTTCTCAGTTAAGGTTTGCTGTCATTGCTGCTATTACTTGGGTTGAGTCCCTCAGCTAGAGTCCCAAGTTTACTCCTGCTGACCAGGTTGCATGTTGAAAATCCAAAGGCAGCTACCAGTAATATTAAGGATGTAATTTAAAGATGTCTGTGCAATTTCCAATGTGTAGTCCCAATATACGTTCATGGACTTTTAAAGAGATTAACACTAAGGCTATGAAAATTAAGAAACATAAAAGGAAAGGCAAAGAAAAAAGTACAGTGAAAAAGAACATAAGAGCAAGAAATTTAAAAAGTTGATCCTTGAAATACAAAGCCATGTACAGTTGATGGTTATATTTCAGGCATATACAAGGGAGTAATCTTGGGTGGTACCTTCCTCAGGCCAAATAAGTAATGTGCATTCTGCCTACTCATATCATGGTCCTAGTTATTGTCACTGCAAAAGCAGAAGCTTCCTCAGAGAAAACATCACTGGAATCAAAAGTGGTTCATTACAGAGTAAAAAAGACCATTTTTGAATCATAGGATTTAAGATGCATAATAAAGAGGCACTGTCTTTCCCCTAACATAATGACTATGCCCATTTCCTGTCCTTTATTTGGATAAAAGTTCCATGGTTAATAGAAAACACATGGGTGAGACATTATGAAATTTATTTCTCTCAATTTTAGAATTTTTCTAAAAATGAGTTTATGAAAGAGCTAAGGGCATAACCATTAGTCACCAAATTACTTAAAAATTGCAAGGCCGTGGAGACACACTGACCACAATGTTGAAGTCACTTAGAAGAGATTATCTACATAATAACATCGGGACAAATGAGGGATTTCCAAATTTTTCTATCAGGATTGAGCATTGAAAAATACACTTAAGAATCTTGGAAGCTACCGTCTGTACTATTGCTTCATCAAATTTTGAAAGTCTATTTCCATTCTAAGTAGCCAACAAAAATCCACTATAAAACAGTGAGATTGTAAGATTCGAATATTTGAGCAAAATAAGGTATATGCTGGTATGTCTGCTTTTATCAAAGGATCAGATTAATGGGAAGTTTGATACTAGTCAAAGTCCACAGCTGTTTAATATTCTTTGCATGTGAAATTAGTTGGTTTATCATTAATCGTGTTTAGTTGCACCAGGTTTTTTTTTTCTGTATACTTAATATGCCAATTTTATTACAGTGACTGTTCTCAGGAGGTTTACAACAGTGATTACAGTTCTGTTAATTATTCCACATATTTTGGGATTGCTTCAAAGTTTATGTAATTTTTTTAAAGCAAGGTTATCAGTAGGGAAAAAGGTTAAGATGATTTCCATTATTTCAGAAAACTTTAGAATTAGATTTGGTTATTTTAATAATTATGATACAGTTCATTGATATTTATTATTTTTCAAGTAGAAAATTCATTTTATGTAAGTAAGCTTTTATTCCTTTTCTATTCCTTCCACCTCATCTGAACATGAGAAAAGAATCCTTAATAATTACATATTTTCTTCTTCAGGCTTTTAAGGAATGAGCTATCTTAATAGTCCACAGTTACCAGTAAAAGCCATTTCAAATTTCCCATATTATGGAAAGAAACTTTTGAAGGCACTGGATTTATCTCTATGGAGTCATTTATGACAAAATAATGATTTTCAGATATTTATATGGAGAAGAGAAATCAAAAATGAAATATTACATATCTAGGGAAAAATATTTCTTTCTCTTGGTCTACTCACTAGCCATCAAAATTAAACCGTAATAGTTATGACAAAATAATTATGTTCTTAGATGGCCAGAGCTCATGATATGGATTGATCAAAGTGTATGATGAAGAAATGAATCAGGCAGTAGACAAGGACTGATTTAAGTACTGGGACAAGAATAACATGATGGTGGTGGTGGTCAGTGGAAAGTCCTAAGAATCGAATCGGCTGTGCTATTGTTGAGTGAAAAGAAGCAGGAAACCTAGCTAGATTATCAAAGAGGCAGAATGTTTTACATAGTTAAGACCCAGAAGCTCTCCTAGAGAGTTAATGTGTGAATACAGAACTTGCAAATAGCTTTTTGGTATGTTACCTTCTGATTTATACCTGAATAGTTTTTCTGTTGGTTAGTTCATCTTTGGTCTAATAATTCTTTATGTACTTACCTTGAGAGCCTAAAAGTTACTGTTATCTTTCATTTAACAAAAGTAAAACACAGGCTTAGAGAAATTAAATTCCACAAACGCTAGATTATTGTTATAGATCTCAGATCAGAATCATGGTTCTTGAATCAATTTCCTTTTTATGATCCTGACCTGTGATTCCCTTCTGTATTGATGGGATTTTCAAGTTTCCTAATTTTATCTCTATGATGAATGGTGAGAATAAAGCAACCTATACAAATATGCTTTCCTCAGTTCTCCAACAAACAATGAGTTAGCTGTGCAGGCTGCAAGAGATATATGGTTTTAAAGAAACTGAAAATTACAACTATATTACCAATTACATAATAGATGAGTCTTTATGTTCCCTTCAATGATTCTAATTTAGATTAAAAAGTTTGGTGTGTCTATGCAGGTGGAAGTTTGTGATGCTCCTGCTGA
>NW_006793902.1:1880521-1889785 GCF_000442215.2 Lipotes vexillifer
TGCTGAATGAGAATATAGATGGGATTCACTTTAAGCAATTCAATATATGAAAATGAAGTTTTACCAACTAGTAAATTAAGGAGGGTTTATTCAATACCTAGTAACTCTCCCTGTGATTGACAAGTATCTGCCACCTGAATGAATGAGCTTGTTACATGTGTGAGAACCTCTAATAAATTTAAGTATTTAATTATGACTCACACACATTACAGAACTACAACACTTTTACTTATTTATTTTAAAATTGATGTTCACCTGTATTGGTTCTGATTCTGGTGATCAAAGCAGAGAAAACTAAGAAAGGCTGGGCATTTTAAGAAAATTTTCTTCTATATCAGAATAAAAATATATAAAATATTTAAAAATTAGAATTCAGAACAACATATGTGAATATCTACAGTTAATGAAAGAGGTGAATGAATTAGTTTTTAGTCTGGTTTTTAACAAGTAGCTGTGAATTCTCAAATTTCAGCCCAACTATATTATAGTACAGCCTTCAGGAAATTCTCATTCATAATAGGGATATTTGCCTATAGGCATAAAGTTCATTAACAATTCAGGAATGAGGCTAGCTTATGGTTAAAAATCACAAAAGTGAACACTAATGCTAAACCTATGTTTGGCAGACTTTGTTTATAATACATGACATAGCTCTCTATGCAATACTTTATTTTACTTTTGATTTTTTTTAAGATTTCACTGCTGTTAAGTCTATGAAAAGGGCAACTGTTATTTTTTCACTTTGATATATTAAAAAAAAATGGGGCATGAAGCCTTTGAGTGACTTATCTACCACTCTAAAATCTTAAAAAAGCTCCCTGCAGAGTATTTGTGTTCACAGATGATTTATGTACTCAAGTCATTAAAGTATTTTATAAGGATCCTCAGCAAGGTGAGCATTAGACAAGGAAATTAATTCAGGGCTGAGAATATAAATAGAATACCGTAATCATAAAAAGTAGCAGAAATCAGCTCTTTCTTATCCAACATAAACTCCTTTCAAAAAAATTAACCAGCTTCTGTAATTACATTTTTACTGTGTTTTTTATTTATACCATATTCATCTGGTAGGTAAGATTGTAACTGCACACAGCTCTACCTTATGTATTTAAATTAAAGTCAAATGGAGTCAAACTCTCAGGATTTTTTCTTTTGTTCAATAACTAAATAAAAAAAATTTAATCTCATTCTTGAGAAAACATTAAAATAGTTTGATGGACTAGAAATATTGCCATATTTCAACATACTGAGTAAAAGAAAAACAAATTCTTTGTTTATATGCCACTGTGCTAAATGTTTTGTAAAAATTATTAAATTTTATCCTCAAAACAACCTTATGAAAAATACATACATTTTTAAGACTTTTAATTTTGCTAGTATCAGAAATTACAATACAGGGAGGTTCAGAACAATAAGGTTCTTATTGACTCTCAAATGTGAAATGTCCTAAAGTAGACGTAGCTTCCGTTTCAAAAGGTAGGTCCAGTAGCACAACAGCATCACTAAGGATGGTGTTTTTCATTTCCTCTTCTTTGAACTCCATATCATCATCATCATGGTAATACAGTTCTCCTTCAGTATGGAATAGCACTGGTAACGACTCCTAGTGCTACATGATCTTTGTTTATGTCCAGAGAAAGAAATGGTTTCTTTGTCTCAGTCTTCCAACTGTTCTTAAATTTATTCCCTTTGGATTGGTTTGAGTTACAAGTTTACTCCTGACTCCATCATTTTGGCCAGAAGGGTGAAATGCAAAAATTAGTTAAATCACGAAAGGCCCACACTAGGCTGTTTGGGGAATGAGCAGTTACCCTAAAAAATTTGGGTGCTATTAGATGAGGATAGTTATAAAGTAGTGGCTACATTGTTAGATAAGAAATGTTCACTGGTATGTTAGGATTTCTCTTTAATAAAAGAGGAAACAAAGGTTCCAAGAAATCAAGCAACTTAACAATGTTTACCCTGAGTTAAAGCCAACTCTCTACTTGCAGCTTTTCATAACTCCAGTCCTGTAGCTTCCAACACCATAAAAAAGACTGTATTTTCTACACTGCCATGGATAGTACATGCCATACTATTATATAGACACTTGGTTTGCCCATTCTAACATTACAGGATTTATTAACTGATTTTGTATGGTTCAAACAGCTATCTTTAAAAATCAATAAAGGAGTTATTTTAATTTCAGATTTTCAAATAAAAACAAAAATAACGGGACAATTTTAGAAAATATGGGCCTATGCTATGCAATGAAACAGACCCAGGCTATTAAACTGTCAACTTAAAGATAAATATATATTAAGTAATGTGGTAGCTGGCACTATCCAATGGCAGCGTCCAACAATTACTCTGATCTCTAGGCTTATGCCACACCTCACATCAAGAGGTAGACCTTATTTACCTTCCCCTTAAATCAGGGCTAGCTTTTTTGACTGACTTTGACTGATGGAATATGGCAGAATTGACATTCTAGAAACCCAGGCTTTAAGATGACTGACTGCTTCTCCTTTCTTCCTCTTGAATCTTGAAGCTGCAGTGTGAGAAGGCCAAGTCACATACAGAGAACTAACTTGCTCTTATTGCAGGTCCCCTGTGAGCTCTCAGCCAGCAGCCAACCATGGTAGTGAACAATCTTGACTGTTCCAGGCCAATCTGGGATTGTCCTAATGGCCTGACATTCCACAGCCATTTGACCTTGGCCCAGCCAATATCACATGGATCAGAAAAACTGCAAAGTTGAGTCAAATTATCTCACAGACTAGTGAGAGAAAAGAACTTTTTTTGTTGTTTTACATCCTTATGTTTTGTTATGGCTTATAATGCAGCAATAGAAAAGCTAGACAGTCAACGTCCATGATATGGTTCTTAAATTAATTTTCAACCCCTGTCATTATATCACTTGTGAAAATCTCAGCCAAAATTTGATTCTTTGTGTCTGGACTCTATTCTTTTTTTTATAGATATACTTTTCTGCTTCCTATCATGTTAATTCATACCTTAGTCTGGTCTGTACTTTCTAGCTCCATAACTAGTGTATTAAAATTGTAGAAAATTCTCACTCTCTTCACACTACACAAAGTTCAGAATTTAAAGGAGAAATACATTCATACTACTCTATTTACAGCTATTTTTCCCTTTTAATAAATGGACAGATTCATACAAAGCTGCGTTCAAGGAATGCTCACTCACTGCTGAAATGCACTTGGTAAAATCACCTGCACCTATTGAATAGTACATTATTATTATTACTACTACTACTACTACTACTACTACTATTGCAAAATTGGGTTTCTCTCTGATGGAAAGACTACAGACCTCCTTGACTTCTGAAATTAGAGATGATATTCCAAGGCAAGAATCATTTTAGAGACACTGCTCTGAACTAGAGAAAACAATTTGTTACTTTTTATACAATACTATAAACATTCCCCTCCCACTCATCACCACTCTATTTCCAGAATGTTTGTTTATGATCATATCATATATGTTTTTGTGAGTACTATTCTCAGAGCATATTCTTAAAATTCTTGATGAAATGAATGAATTTAATGTCTGGTAGTTATATCTTATGTGATTCCATTTTTTTAATATTAATTTTTCTGACCTATACAAGTCAATAAGGAGGACAGAACTGAACTAGGAGAGAAGACACTAGGTATGTTGGTCTGAAAGCCACTACTAGTGGCTGACAGGATTTACCAGTTTTAGTATTCAATGTATTTTTAATATAATGTACAATCTGTAGTGAACCGTAAATGCAAACCTCAAATCACATTTTCTCTGTAAGCTTGCTTTTTTAATAGCATGGACAAATTATTTTTTTACAAATTTACTATAGCCAAGTTAGAGTAGAATGAGTATGTGTTGCTTCTTGCACAGACTAATTTTTCAATAGATATATGATGCTATAATATTGTATACAATATTCATCCTAGGTGGAACACAATTTTAGATTTGCATTAATTAAGAATCCCTAATCCTATTTAAAGCAAATTTACAGATCAACATATTAAATAAATTTTCGTATCATCAAAATGCATATAGCAAATAACAGGGGACCCCAACCCAATATAGAGGATTCTAAACGTCAATGAATTTTGCCTTAATTCCTCTCCTTAAAGTGTGGCATTTAAGGAGGTACCAAAAACACAGTACTCGAGATAAATAATAGTTTTTAAGGCAGCATTTAAAAAAAATGAAAGCCAGTGCAAAAAAATCTGTGATGAACAAAATATCAAGTATTAAAAGAGAGGACAAGTATTACTGATTTTTCTTTTGTTTCACCCTCCAATATAACTCAGTGTGGAACTGCTCACAGCCTGTGCTCTCAAGGATCTCAGCTTAGGGGGAGGCAAAGAAATAAAGTACAGGTAAATGGAGTGTTGGGGCACATTGGAGGTACATATTCCCATCACTAGGGCTGTCAAGATAGACTACCTGATGTCTTTCCAGAAGAAACAATCCTCCTATTGCTGTTGTTGCTGTTAAATTACTTTTATGGAAAGAAATACCTCATACTCAAATCTACCCAAAAGAGAGCTTCGAAATATCATTATCCCTTCAAGTATCTTCTCTCTCTTATTAATTGCTTAGGAGAAAGAGAGCTAATTATTTCTAATTTGAATTTGATGTACTCCTATCTAACTAGCAATTAAAGAGTTTTTTGCAAACTTAATGAATCTTCAACCCCTTCATCTGACTATCTCTGTTACATTTTTGTAAATCAGCATACACACAAAAATGGTACATTTTCATTGGGTTGTCTGACCTAACAAGCACTAAACATTTGTGATCTCATTTCTCTGAAAGCTTCAGTGTTTTTGTACTGACATATTGCTAATGTGGAGAAATATGACTTTATTCTGCTGACTACTAATTAATCCTTATAATTATATCATCTCCCAAGCATATTCAAAATCAGATGTGAGAAACAGTGGCTAAGAAGTAAGAAACATTTTTATCTGCATGAATGCTTTACTATCTAGAAAAGACTTCAACTGAAGCATCACTTTGAGATAAGTGATTGACTTGGCAATTATTATTTTCAAATTAAGAAGAGTTTAAAGGAAAAGAGTATTAATTTGCATGTGCATTTTGTACACTGTGTTTCAATGAAATATTGAAAAGTTCTGAGAAAAATATTTTTGATAAGAAGAAATATTTATTATATTTTAAGTAAAACCACAAAATTCTAGACAGTTATATAAGTAATTTTCTTTTATCCCCACAATAACTCCATGAGAATGATTTCTTTTATTTCATTTTTATGAATAAAGAGACGAATAATTTCAGTAACTTATCTAAGGTTCTGAGCCAAGACATCCAAGCTAGGATTCAAAGTACATCTTTTGTTGATGCAAATTCTGGTAGCTCCTGGAAACTCTTGGAATTCCTTGGTTTGTAGCTGCATACTTCTAATCTCTGTCACTGTCTTCACATGACCTTCCCTTTATTTTTCTGTGTCTCAAATCTCCAGCTCTCTACTCTTATAAGTACAATTGGATTCAAAGCCCACCCTAAATCCAGGATAACTTCACCTCAAGACCCTTAACTTAATTACATCTGCAAAGATCTTATTTCCAAATAAGATCACAGGTACCAGATTTAGGGCTTGGATTTACGTTTTTGGGGCCACAATTCATCCCCCTATATATGTTTTCTACTTTGTGTTGACAATAATACAAAAGAGTATAAATATATCACCAATTCTAGAAAGACAGATAGAAATCAAGTTATTTACAAAGATTTATTGTATTATGAATCCACATAATGACTCTTTCCACACAAGAGGCTGCAAATATCAGAGAGACAGTATGTAAAGAGACTGAGTTAAAGGAGGATAATAAGATTTTGATTGGGTATATTATGTGTTTTGTTTCAATGACCTATCACTGGTAGGAGTGAGATCATTGTTAAAGGTCAAAAAGCAGACAGCAATAAAACATACTGGATGCTAAGGAGAGCATTTATTTTTGGTTCTTTTTGGCATTACCTACAAAATGCAAAGAGGTCCATGCTGGACAGCAAACCTTGAGATTAATGAACAGAAGGTACTGATTCTATTGGATGGCATGGTTTACTAACAAGAGAAAGAGTGAATTTGCTGCCTTATTTTTGAAGCACAATTCAAAACCTTTTAGACAGTTCTTTCCAATACTGTCACCCCATCTTTCTCCCATCATTTTTGATATTTAGGTTCAGCCATACAGAACTAACAGTTATTAAGGGGAGAAGTGTGTGCCAGCCATATATCCAGTTTAACAAAACAAGATTAGTATACCTGAAAAATAATATGAATGTCAAAAAGAGAAATATATCAAATGTTGAAAAGTGCTTTACTTCCTATGATGACTTCAAAATTTTACTAGAACATATTTATTTTGACATACTCTGTGACTGGGATAATCATTCAATTTATTGGCTATTAACCAGTAGCTTTCAGAATCCAATTGAAGTCTGAGTCACACAACACCATACCTGGTTAAGAACCTTATGTCCCAGGTAATAGAATGTACATTTGCATATGGGAGAAGCACAGATGACTGAAAGTTTTAAAAGTGGATTAGTATAATAAAAATTATGAAAGGGCTGTTAATTTATTTGAAGAAATGAAAAAGAGACCATTTGGCATTTTCAAATAGGAGAATAGTTACTATATAAAGGACTGAAAATAACCTATGAAGAAAGGAGTTACTAATAACTAATTGTTTAACTACAGAATAAGAGGGAAACTTCATGAAACAATTTATGAGAGGATTGATTCAGGGTTGATAGTTGTTTGAGTATGACACAAGATCAAGGATCAGAGATTGAAAGGCCTTGACAAAAGATGAATACCTTTCAAAATGAGAGCAAATTGGTCAGTTCTGGACAAGACAGTATGTCCTAGGATGATAACTGGGTGATCTAAGGATTGATGACAAGAGTTTAAATTCAACTCCTTTAAATTCCTTTAAATTCAACATCAGTGAATTCAGAAGCCATTGAACCATGCATAGAAGTGTGTTTACTATCCAGTACTAACTCCTTTCCTTCCTCCTAAGTCACTTCTTTTACTTCTGTCCCCTAGACCTGCTTTTTAAGGCCTCGTAATTAATTCAGCAATTATTCATTAAGTGTCAACTATGTGGGTGGAGGCTTTAAGGTGCTATGAGGCTGCAAAGATGAGCAAGATACAAATCCATTTCTGTATTTTTAATTTAGATAGACAAATAAAGAGATATGCAAATGTAATTATAATACAACATAGAGAATAACAAATGTCATAAGCACAGAAAATAATAGTAATTTTCAAAAAGTAAGAAATTATTTTCCATTTTCAGAAAATAGGATGAGGAACGTTTTCATGAAGATTTTGGCTTTTTAGCAAAGTTTAGAATGATAAAATAGGTTGGACTGAGACACGTAAAGAAGACTGGGAAAGGGTTTTCCAGGCAGAAAGTACAATGCAGGCAAACGTACAGGACAAGAAAACAAAAAGTATGTAAAAGAAGCAATGAATTGGTTAGAGTACAGGAATTCTGGAAAGAGGCTAATAAGCAACAGATCTGCAAAGGCAGATTGAAGAACCTTGAATATATCAGTTTAAGTAATTTTCACTTTTTATATAAATATTAAGGATTCAGTGATGGATTCAGAGAAGTGGATTAACATGATCAGAAAGCAATTTAGGAAGCCCAGTGTTTCTGTGGTACCACCCTCTTAATATACACTGAATATACTTTTCTGCCTTTTGTAATAATTTTTAACCTGCATCGCTCAGCATCAAATATGTATATTTTTTATGTGATATAAACAGTCATTGCTTAAGAGATATACACAAGAATTAACTGACCCAAAGAAATATCAATGTATTTTAAGTGGGACTTTCCACTAAAAAGCATCCTCAAATATGTGTTTAGCAAGTTGTTTGTAAATAGGGCCATTATTGGCATTAGGGGTTGAAGGCAGGGGTGTCAGTTCATTAATGGATGGAACTGCAGAACATTTAGTATCTGTGGCTTGAAGAACTATATATACCCTTAGCCATCCCCATCCAACAGTCATTGTGACAATCCAAAAAATGGCAATTTGAATTTCTAGTTGCCCTCACGTGGGGGTGGACAGCAGGGGACAGAACATCTTTCGAGAACCAAGGGCTCTAGCATACAGCAATTACACATAATGTTTGTAAGTTAAGGGTCTAATGCACATGTCTTAGAGTATATTTGTTAGTTTCCATCATATGCACTGTGGTGAATAAATTTAGAAATCCACATCTTATTTATCTACTTTGGATTTTAGTGATGAACACTAGTATAATCAAGACCCTTTGGTAATAATGTTATAAGGGAATCATTTTAATGTCACATAATTCCTCATTTCTGACACTTTTTGATACATTCCTTTTTCTTTAATATCTAAACAGATTGGTGTCAGTTTTCAAAAGTGCTGATCAAATGCATGAAGGGATCTGCTGATGGACGTCTCCAGAAGGAAAAAAGGAGCTCTGAGCATAGGGAGTACATTCTGTTGTCACTGGGATCTCATTCAGTGTGTGTCTATCTAGTCTATTCAACTTTCCTGCTCTCATTCTTTTCCTTCTTTTTATTCACTCCGTGTTCCATGATTTATCCCCCATACATGTCAATTTATCTGATCCTCAATTCTTTCCTAACCATTCTCAGCAATAATGCTTGAAGAACACTGACAAGAATATGAAATTAGTGATGCCCATACTTCATCTGAAACATGTCTACCTTCTCTGCATTTTTAATTTAACCATAGAACTGTACTTTTTATTTTACCGGTAGAATTTTGGGAATTCTAGCCACTCATGCTAATCTACTTTCCTTCTTTCTTTATTGTTTTTGTCCATATCTTATTCACAGAATGGAAACACAACAGCTGCAAGTCATGTAGTTCTGGTGGCACTTTTCTCCCTCACATATCTGAGTTGCTACAATTATATATGCATATCAGTCTCTCACTTTCATACATTAAATATATGTATCAAACACTTGGGAACAAGAGGTGTTTATGTAATATGTGGATGTATTATTCCAAATGGCTAGTATTTTGATAATCATACCTCTCTATTAAGCATTGTCATCGGGAACAAATAACTATTTGGATGACACATGTGAATATTAGTCAGATGAAGGTGTGATTGCTGTTTCGCCTGCCAAGAGAAAAAAAACAGATTTAAAAATAAAACTGTAGCTATCTCACAGGATCCAAAAGAAAGAAACAACTTTTAAAAATATCAAGAGGAGCAGGGAAAGA
>NW_006793902.1:1889819-1912664 GCF_000442215.2 Lipotes vexillifer
GAAAGAGCTAATATAATTAGTTAATATAAATACATACTCTGTGTAATGGATTGTGTAAGATGCTGCAAATATTTCTCAAACATGCTGAGAGACACTTAGCAGTAATTCTCGCTGACACTGTCCCTCCGCTTTAATAGAGGCAGACAGAGGCAGATGAAGTCAAGTCACTTGCCCAAGGACACATAATGCATCACTGACGTGAATTCACTTCCATCTGACTCAGAGCCCTGGCCCTCTTTACTGCCTCACATTTCCTCTCTAGGAGAGGTCACAGGTAATCTTGGACCTGTCTCCATCTCAGTCAGCTAGTCTACACACCCTCAGTCTACTTATTTGAGGAAGCTTTGAAACAAATCATTCATTGCTAAAGAGCCAGATAGAACAGTATTAATTTACATTCTTAGTTTCTTTCTGTATGGGTATCTGTCTGTTACAGTCCACATCTTCTACCCATTTCTACTTCCCTTAAGATCAAGGCCAGGTAGAGCTAATATTTGGAGTCACATGAAAAACACATATTTATTTATACGTTTTTTGTTGAAGTACAGCTGATTTGTAATATATTAGTTTCAGGTGTACAACATAGTGATTCAATATTTTTATAGATTACACTGCATTTAAAGTTATTAGAAAATAATGGCTATACTTCCCTGTGCTGTACAATATATCCTTGTTGCTTATTTATTTTACACATAGTAGTTTGTATCTCCTAATCCCCTATCCCTATCTTGCCCTTTCCCTCCTCCCTCTCCCCACTAGTAACCACTCGTTTGTTCTCTGTATCTGTGAGACTGTTTCTGTTTTGTTATATACATTTGTTTGAAAAGAAACACATTTAAATCAGGTGTCTATCTCTTACAAACTATATGATCTTGGGCCATTTACTAAACGTCTGTGAATGTGTTTTGTTTATATTTACAGAATGATCGGATGATGATACCTATCTAATACAAGCGTTCTTCAGAAGATAAGCTGTAATAACATGTAGACATTCCATGTTCAATCCCTACACTCAGTTGGCAGATGATTTATTTTATCTTCTTTCTTATCCGTCTAAGTTCAATTATTATATCTCTGTGCCAGTGTGAATCCCAAAGTGATAGCTTAAATAAATACATAGGACTAGGGGATGTTGATGGATTTCTTTGATGGCAGAATTAAAGCAATTAGTAATTGGAGCTATATCACCCAGAAAAGTATGGGCTGCTTTTCAGGACATTCCATTAAAACCAAAGTGCTGAGTTTAACTGTCAGACTGAAATTCTCAGCATTAACACCAACAATATTTATTACCACTATTCCTAAATTCAAAGTAGTAAGCCTGCAGTGGGTAGTTTCCGTGTGTAAAATGGGTTGTTGTGTATTTGTGTGTACAGTTATTTAAAGACAGTATATATTGATGCTTTTCAGGTTTACTTGCTGTTCCTGAGAGCCTGCATAATTATGTGATGGCACTGTTCATAACTCAACCGATGATGCAATCATTTTAATAGTGACATGCTTCAGTACAAATAAATACAATTCAGAGAAAATCTTTCATGAATATTCCCCAAGGAACTGAAAAAATGTTACGTGAAGCAAGATATTGCTATGCGAGGTTTATATTGTCCGTACTGTGTTTTGGCAAAGCTTTGGGATACAGTCAATAAATAGGTTGGCTGTAAATTTGTTTCACTGGTTAATTAAATCCAAGAGTTCGCAAGAAAGGCTGTCATATTATGTTGAATTTCATTTCTTAAAACACATTGATCTTATGGAATTTGTTTACAAGTTCTGAGAGGGTAGTTGAAAGCCCTGACAAAACTTCCATGATCTCTTTTTAATCCAAGGCTGGTACTCTGTTCTAATTTCAATTTTCAAGTTTGAAAGGAGTATATTTTTTACTGTTTTTGTTGTTTTGTTTTGTTTTGCAAAGCAGAATAAACTAAAACATCCCCTCTATATCTCTTAGCATAAAATCATAAAGAAAAAAAGGTTTTTCAAAAATTCTTTAGAAACGCAAATATGGCATTAGCGTTTGTGGAACACTGCTTATGAACAGGAGATTATGCTAGGAACTCTGTAGATAATCGCTGGATTCTGCTAGAGCCCTCCAATATGGAGATAATCTACCCACCCCCCCCATGCCACTGCCCTATTATGCAGTTAATGAAACTAAAGATAAGAGAGAACAAGTGACTTGATTCACGTTGGCAATTGGCATTGGTGGTGTTAAAATTTGAACTCAGATTCCTTTGAGACTGAAGAAAGATTTCTTTTTTCCTATTCCACTGCTACTTTCCCTAAAGGTGCCTTACTTTTAAAATGGAATCATATTGCCCTTAGGGGAAAAGATATAATTGATAAAACAGAATGTAAAACATTGACGAGTCAAATCCATGCACCTATAGAAACCTCCTTCATCAGATATCAGTTTACCAAACTCTACCAAACTCTATTACAAAATGATTTGCAAGAATTATAAATTTAAGAAACAAGAGTATCTTTCTAAGTTACATATTTATCAAAGGGCGGAACCATTCAGATGATATACAATAACATTGATAATACTTTTCTGTCATATATAAATGTAAGGTATATGTTTGGGAAAACCATCCACTGAAATGTGGTGGTTTTACGCTGTCTTGTGAGCTATTTGGATTTATTTCATCTAAAAAACAGTATTTTGTCTCAGTCATATTCTTCAGCCACATGTTAAGTAAGTACATTTCAAAGTAGGTCCATACACACCATTTGTATGGAAGAAATAGAAAAATGTAAACATGAAAACAGAACAGTGTGTATACCATATGGGTAGTGTTGTAAAAGCTGAAAAACAAATGGTTCTGGTCTCTATACCATACAAGTTTGTTATTATTTCTAGCCTTAGAAATTTCAGTTCAGTCCTAGTGCTTAATCTTTCACACGTCTGACAAAGCTGTACCAGATATACGTGAAAGGAGCAGAACTATCTTATCTTTGCTTTCTTAATACACATCAGGCAAATGAATATTGCCAAATGTCATTTCTACAGCGAATATACACCCTTCACTCTAGAGTAAAATTGGTATCATAGAATTCTAAGGAATTGGTTGGTAGGGCTCTGTGTGTGTGTGTGTGTGTGTGTGTGTGTGTGTGTGTGTGTGTGTTGTGGGTGAGGCATATAGTTTGCCTTAGAAAACTATGTGTATATTATCTACAATGTAAATATTCTAACAACTATTTTGAGTGTATGTTGTATGTTTCTGGTCATTTCCTAACAGATACAAACTGCAAATGGGTGATAAAAGCAGATGAGCTAGGAAATCCAAGACTTCTAGAAGTGAAATTCTTCCTTGGAAATTTTATGGTAATTATGAGTTTGCAAAAAGATATCCAATATTATTTTATAACAAGGAAAAAAGCACTGACTTAAATTTTAAAAGAGGAAAATCCCCAGAGATACAAGCTAGATTTGGGAAGATAAAGAGAAATAAAAGGGAAATCACTGGGATTGATGTGTTCTGGGATCTGATAAGAAATGTGAAATATATACCTTAGAAAATATAATGATGGTTTAAGAAAATGTTGAATAAATAGTTTCCAAAAAAATTCTTCTATGATGCTTTTTTAGCTTGGGGATACAAGAAAGATAAAGACATATTTAGCCAATGTTCTAAAACATCTACAGTGGTTTAGTCTTTTAAGGACAGTATTATTGGATGATAACTATCAAAATTACTCTTTTGTAATGTCAAAGTGGGCAATTTAGTAATGTGGGCAAGAATAACTGTCCTTTATATTTGCATTTAATAATTACTGAATGAATCGAATCAAGAGCTGCAGAGATCACAGAGGAGCTACAGACCAAGGAAAGAGCTATTTATAAATGGATCTGTCATCCCCATCTTAGATCACTGTGACTAAATGGTTTAAAAAAGTTGTTTGTCCAGACAGAGTTAGTCAAATTACTCAGTTAGCTTCATGATCCTTAGCATCTGTATTTTTATATTTTTTCCCACTAGATTGACATGACTTGGACACATTTTCAACTTTCAAAATAAGATATTTTACTTCCCACAGAAAAATAAAGAATTCAGCCAAATCAAGAAACAGATCTCTGCATTTCACCAATCCATGAGGTTGCTTTTCACTAGAAAATAAATTCCAACTGGGAAAGGTTGTTTTTGCATAGCTTTTTTAAAAAGAATCACCTTTATTCATTCATAGTTTTTAGTTTGGGCAATTCTGATTTTACCTCCTGATACACTTCCATAAATATTTTCATTAAATACTTTCAAATAATAAATCACCATATAACGTGAATAAAAAAGGAAGCTGGATCAAGTATAATTGTGATTTTAATGAAAAAAAATCTTTCTTATAAATGGATAAAGGTGCTAATGCTAACATGACATTCTGTGAGCAGTTAAATAAAGCAGATGCTCAAGATTTTGAAACGCCCTCAAGAGCCAACTTCTTGATTACAAGCACTCGTAATGCCAACCTCATTACGCTCATGAGTACAGTTAAGGGAGAGAACTAGAGCTTAGTATACATGCTGATTTCCCAAACCTTCTGATAACCTAAGACCCATGGTAGGAGGACATTAAAAAATAAATGAACCTCCTCCAAGCATTTACCAGGAGTAACAGTTCAATGAAATGACTGGTCCTTTGTGAAATCTCTTGATTATGCCTTGGTCCTATTCACAATATGATGTTAGATACAGTGCTGAGTCAGGTTTTGAGGATTTACAATATGACAACAACCTACTGTTTGGACTTGACTGGGCAAGGCATTTTAGATGTGTGGCTAAGAACAATAAACTTTAATTTCTAGTAAAGGAAAGGTGCATAAATTATGCCAAAGATAAAGAGCAAAAAGGTACAGCACAGGAATAACAAAGAAAATGTCTTTCTTGTTCAGAAGCCACAAAAATCAAGACTAGGCGAAGAAGCAGAATGTGTGGCAGAGCAGGACAGGTGACTCAAAATTAAGCCCTTTTTAAGGAAATAAAAAAGATTAACTACTGGGAAAGTAACAGGAAATGGATTGTTGAAGACCTAACTAAGATTATATGCTTTTCATTAGGCCATATTGAGACACTGCAGTTTTTGAGCAGGACATGACAAAATCATAGATTTTGTTTCTCTACGTTAGATGAATCTATTAGTAAAGTGAATTGGAAGAAACAATACTTTGTCTTTTATTAAAGTTTTTCTATGTGCTTTACACTGTGCTAAGCATTTTATCAACATTAACAATTTGATTCCTCTCACTCTATATTAGTAATATTCTACTCCAATAAATCCTATCTAGTTGTAAGACAAACTCATCCATGACAGCTTAAATTGTAAAAAAGGAGAATTTATTGTAGTGGGGCAAAGGAAGCTCCTAAGAGTTCAGTACTAGATCAGAAACTGGAGAGTCAGGATCTAAATCTACTTGCCCATCTTACAAGGGCTGCGTATTCTACTCATGTCCATTTCTCTCACTGATATCTTCTACTTTTTCATCATGTACAAGTTTATATTTTTATGTTATAAATACTTATGTAGCACTTGTAATCAATCCCTTTTAACCTTCATAATGAAACTATAAGGTTGAGACTATTATCTTAATTTTATAAATGTAAATGAGGTTCAGAGAGGTTAAGTAGTTTGCCCACGGTTGCCCAGCTAGAATGGGAGATGCTGTGATTTAGACCCAGACAGTGTAGCTTCATATTCCTGGTCTTAATAACTGACCTGTACAACTGCTTTGGCCAAGCATGTTCATTAGGCTGAAACCTACATCAAGATTTAGAGGTTATCCCTGAGAGACTTTATTCTCAGCTTTCCAGCTCAAATATTTGAAAGAGGAGGATATTTGAGAGGTTACAGGAGCACTAGCTGTTTGAGCTGGAAGTGGGACACAAGTAGACGTAATGGGTGGGGGCAGAGTTTGTAATTTATAATATTCTTTACTCAGTTTTTAGAAACATCAACTGCTATCTTCCTTATTAACTCAGCCCAGGGTCTGCTCATAGTTAAAATATCTTAAGATTCTAGTTAATGGTGGATATCGAAATAAAGAGCATAAATAAATAGCATGAATACTGTTGGTGGTAGAAACTTTTGTAAGATCATGTTTATTCATTATTGGTAAGAGCTGAGAGTCTGAAATAACCAGGAAAAACAGGTAAAATAAGAAACGTTTACAAAGTTTGCAAACTGCAGAGAAAGGGGGGGTGGAAATAGATACATAGATTAAGGGCTGGGGGTGGGAGAGGGGAGGGAAAGGGAGGGAAGGAGAAGTGATCAAGAGAGAGGAAGCAGCACAGTTAAAAAAAATCAGTGTTCAATGTGTGATACTGGCCAGTATGCCATAAAGCTTAGGTCAATGGGCTTTGAGAACAGGTTGCCTGTGTATGAATTTATCCTTTGCTATTTGACCTTGGAAAGTTGTTTACTCTCTATATGCCTCTTTATATGCCAATTCATATGTAAATTGAGATCAATAAAATACTACATCAGAGGGTTGTTGAGAGAGCCACTCTGGAGAATCTGCATAAAAAAAAAAAACGCATTCCTTTAAGCTGTCACAATGAAAATTGAGATATTTAAAGATCTATGAAATTCTGAAGGAAAAAGGCTATCTATTTAAGCTTTTTAAAAAGTTTTGCCTGTTGTGGTAAGTTAGATTGGTAAGGGAAACTGCAAAGAGATACTGTTGGGCTGTGAAACTGAATTATATAACCCCATAAAATATAGGCTCTCAGTTACTATTTATCATTTCCTATAATAGGTTAAAAATGGATTTAGTACAAAAAAAAGAACAATATCCATATAATGAAATATTTAACTCACCTCAATTTTTCTTTGACAGAGGAAATGTCTTTTGTTATGCACTTCCTCAATTATGAACTAACACAATAAGACAACTGTCTGTTGTTTAAAAGTAATTTTTCAATTAATTCTCCACAAAGAATGTGTTCCCAAATTAGTGATGTAAGTTGACTCCAATTTTTCTTTTATAATGCATTCCAATTATAATTTATGGTAAAATTATTGGAAGGAACCCCAAGTACTGGAGTTACTGTTTCCACGGTTACAGGCTACAACATGGGTTATTCTCCCTTTGAATTCATGCTTTCACATCTCACTTCCGTTTTCAATCTTCCTCCTTTTTAAAGGCTCTGTGTGCTTTGTTCAGGTTAGGCTGCAAAATGGAGATGACGGAAAAGAAATATTTCATTTCCAAGATACACACAGAAGATAGTTGAAAGTGGTTTGCAATCACTGTTGAGTCCACACCAGGTTTTGAGGATGGTTGAAATTGGGCTTGATACATAATCAATCCAGAGAAAGACAATTAACTCTAGGATTGCTGACTTAACCATCCATTATCAGTAAATTCTTCTGTATTAGCTATCAATTGCTGCATAGCAAACTACCCTAAATCTACTGGCTTAAAACAACCCATATTTATTATCTCCAAGTTTCTTTGAGTCAGAAATGTGGGCACTGCTTATCTGGATCTTCTGTTTTATAGTGTATTACAAGGCTGTAATCAATGTGCCACAAAGCATCTGTGGTCCCATCTGAAGGCTCCACTGGAGAAGCACAGGCTTCCAAGCACACTCAGGTAGCAGTTGGCGTGATTGAGTTCCTCAACGGCTGCTGGACAGAGAGTCTCAGTTTCTGATGGCAGTTGGCTGGAGACCTCCTTCAGTTTCTTGCCATGTGGACCTCTCCCTAATGATGTCTTGCTTTATCAAGGTGTACAAGTGAAAACTGCAATGAAGGGATTCTACCATCAAGAAAGACATTATAGGGCTTCCCTGGTGGCGCAGTGGTTGAGAGTCCGCCTGCCGATGCAGGGGATACGGGTTCGTGCCCCGGTCTGGGAGGATCCCACATGCCGTGGAGCGGCTGGGCCCGTGAGCCATGGCCGCTGAGCCTGCTCGTCCGGAGCCTGTGCTCCACAATGGGAGAGGCCACAACAGTGAGAGGCCCACATACCGCAAAAAAAAAAAAAAAAAAAAAAAAAAAAAAGAAAGACATTATAATCTTCTGTAACCTAATCGTGTGACATCTCATCGCCTATGTTGTACTCTATTGGTTACAAACAAGTCACTGGGTTTAGTCCACCCTCAAATGGAGGGATTCCACAAGGGGTGTTACTACCAAAAGGAAGGGATCATTGGAGGCTACCTTAGACATCTGCCAACCACAACCTCCATCATACTACTACACTGTCATTATTGTCTTCCATGAATTAAAAAAAAAAAAAAAACAACTAGCCACTTACCACTAGTTCATTTCCTCCAACTTCTGTCCCCTCAAAAGCCAAATTTGAGAAGGAAATATATACCATTAAAATGTCTATCTATACATTTAGAACTCAGAGATAGTGATTTAACAAGTCTTATTCTAGTTCTGTATCTGAGCAGTCTGTCCTATTGATGCCCTCAGCCATATATAACTTTGTCCTATTTTTCTCCTGCATTGCTCAGATGGAAGCTTATCTACGTGAAAGAGAGACTCTTTGCTTTTGAGTCATAATACATACAGCTCGCTGCCTAGGTAGCTAAGGAGGAACTGACTTCTTCTGGAACAGAGCACTTTGAAAACACAGCATTCAGCAGCAGGAAATGCAATGTTTCTCAGTGTGATCCAGAGTCTACATATGCCAAATGGCCCTCAAGTTTGATTAGAAATGCAGATCTCCCCTACTAGACTAGTAAACTCTGACCAGACTTGTGAAGTAAGACAAATCTGGGTTAGATTTCTAGGTCAGCCACTTTTTAGCTTAGTGACCACGGGTGAGTATTCTAGTTTCAAAACTTTCCAATTTCCTAACACGTAAATAAAATATTACCTTCCTTTGTAATAAGATTTTGTATTAGATGCCGTAACTTATATAACATACTTAGCACATTATATAATGATGTAGTTACCATCATCACCCTCCTGACTTGATTGTGCCATGTATATGATTTGTCCCCTTTAGTTGCTAATTTTTTTTTTTTTGGTTTCCATATCATCTTGGTGGTAATGATTATTCATTGAGACCCATCTCAGACTGACTTGTTTGTTTCTTTTCCCAATAGCTCAGGATCAACATATGGTTAATTATTATATTTGGCACACCTACTTAGTATTTATTCCATATAATTTTTTTGAGCATTTACTATGTACTAAGTGCTGTCCTGCCTTCTTAGATAGATAAGTAAGATATAACTCCTGCACTGACCATCACCTGCAGATATCAGCAGGCAACTGTCTCTGGGGTCAATCCTGGCTGTAGAAAGAAAGCATGTGAGAAGCTCTTTGAACTACTCACAAATTCAGCATGAGGATGGCTCTCCTTCTACTCCAAGTTTATGTAATAGTTTTTGGTCAAAGTTTTTACTTGTATGTAACAATTTTTTCCATAAGCCAAAGTATTAAGACAAGTACAAAATAACCTCACAATTAGGATAATGATCAGTTGTTAAAAAAGGAGAAAACACTACAGTATGGAGAGATTTACAAATGACTAAAATGTTCAAACTGTGACAGAATTAATGCACAACTTGAAATGGGGTTGTGTTTTTTTGTTTTTATAAATGCAAATTTCCTTAACAAAAAAAAGGACAAATAAAATACAATGCACTACATACATGTAACCATGAAAAGATTAAAGAAAAACAGTCATTATCACTTACACTATTAGCATAACAGACTCTACTGCTATGTTTAACATCTTTGCTAACACAAGCCTACTCCCTTTCCTGGCTTTAAGGAACAGTTTCCTCTAAGAAATACTACTGCAGCATAACCCTTAGACAATTTATTTTATTTTTAAAGTTACAACCTATAGAAGTAAAATAAATCTTGTCTTTTCTATGCCTATATCTGGGCTGTGATAACATCCTCAACACTCAGATTCCTAGTTTTGTAAATTCCTTCCCCACACCACAAATGTGCCTTGATTGCTATCATTTAACTGACCTCACTGAAACCCCAAATCCTTCTGAAGCTCTTAATACTTCTTGCATGTTCTTCTGACTCTCTTACTGAAGAAGATAATTCAGTCAAGTTGCAAAATAGATCCAGAACTTTGCTTATGAAATCCTAATGCTCTCTTTCAATTTCTGGCTAAATTCGGGATGAATCAACTCCCAGAGGTCTTACCAAGAAGAATGTTAATGTATCACCAATAAATATGGTTAACAATTATATTTGATGATACCATTCCCCAGGATAAGTATTAGTTCCTAGATATATAATACAGATATCAAGCTGACTATGAAGAGTTCTGATCCAATACATAGGGACTTTTATGGTGACAAGTTGTAGGGTGGTCAGTTTGTACTAAAAAGGTATAGTGGTATAACAGAATTTAATCTATTAAACTATTGAAAAAAGAAAAAAATGCTTTTCATGAAGATGCAGCCAGACAATTACAAGTGACAAAATTGAGAGGTTCCTCTTTGTGAGACTTTTGTGTGGAAAAGAATACTTCTTTTATCTACTGAAACCTAAGCCAGGACTGTGTCTGTACTCACAGGCTAATGCTATGCCATGTTTGTTGAAATAATCATGTTATTTACTATCCATTTCAATATAGGGAGAGGCCAACACTTTGTATATAATATGCATACCTCTACTACTAAATTATATTTTGTCATTTTCTATAGCTGCTTCCTACAGTAAGGTAACTGAATCATTTAGGTCTGCACTCTTCACCTATTTACCTCGGCCTGGCACATATTATTGGTTAAATCAATACTGTTTTTGAAGACAGGAAAGAAGGAAGACTAAGTAGTTTTCAGAGTAAGAAGTGAGGAGGATGAAATCTAGATGTTCCACGCTCACTTTTGCCTTAGATACTCTTCCTTTTCTATCTTTTCTTTTTCCTTGTCTTTTTTCTTCTTCCTTGATTTCACTGACTGGTGTACCAGACTGGTACAGTCTGGTTCTGCCTACCATCTAAAATTTCAGAGTCACATAAGAAACTACAGCCTCCTTCCTCCATTCTAAAGACTTTCACAGTCTAACAATCTTTAATTCATACAGACTCAGTAATATGAGATTATTTTGCTGAGCTTTTTCTCATTTCTTAGTAGCATACTCAACAATGCCATTGAGCAGTCCCTTGGATTTACTGCTAAGCACCTGCTTGCTCTTCAGTCATGGATGGCTTAGTATTTTAAATGGTGCCATGTAGATAAGTCAGAGAAGGCAACAGAGGCAAACAGAATGGAACATACTAATGATAAGGAAAAACAAAATCTGTCAGCCTGGGGTTCAAGACTCTGGGGTTCTTGTCCTTTTTCTTGTATTCCTGTATTCCTTGAACATGCCACTTCACTCACTGGATGCCCACATCACTAAGGGACATGGCTCTTTAAGCTATATGAACCATCCCAGCTCTCACACTCTACAACCTTAACAAGGTTTCAATGCAGTTTTTAAGTAGGGAGAAGAAGAGAGGGGCGACACAGGAAAGATCATGCCCAAGGGTTCAAGAATTCCAAGAGTATTGCTATTTAGGGTTCCAATTCCTTTGGAGAATTATTTGTGCACTTGTCCATGTGTTCTGTGAGTACCTACAGATTTTCTTGAAAGGATTTGTGATTTTTTTCATCTCTAGCTCCAATGGTTTCCAGTCACTCTAGGAGAACTAATAAATGTGGTATCTGTGGTCAACATATTAAGGCAGTCTATATATAGTTGACATGAAGAATTATAACTACCTTCCATAATGTCAGAATATATGTGTCCACTGTCTCAGAACCCAATAAAAGTTACCTCCCTCCCTCCCCATGGTAGCTGTAATTTTGAGCTCTTATCCACTAGGTCTTGTCAACTTTGGCTAGCACATATATACCTTTTCTCCCAGGCATTTTTATCACCGTTGTGCTGGCTACTCCAGAAAAGCTGAAAATAGTGAGATACAATCCAGCTTGGTGGTTGAGCTTAAGGACTCTAAAGCAGGTATTTGTACCCTGGCCTCACTACTTACTAGCTGTGTGAACTTGGACAAACTATCTAGCTCTTTAGTACTTCAGTTTCTCTGTTTATAAAAGGAGCATGATAATAACACCTACTTCGTGGAGTTGTTTCGAAAATTAAATTAACTAAAGATGAAAGTCACTCACATAAGTTTATGGGCCTGAGTAAGTGCTCATATATCCTCTGAAATCCTTGGTTCAACATGAAAAAAATTAGAATTTTTGCACAACTGAAAGGAAAGATGTCCTCTCTACCTTTGGGATTGCACCTTGTCACATGGGCTTTAAGGCATACCTTATAGTTTTAGAGAAAAAAATTTTACTTAAAAGTTTATATTTTACCCTGAAAGTCTATCAAATATTCACTCTGAATAGGGCTTAAGCTCAGTAGTTAACTCTCTTGGATTCATCACCCTGACTCCATCAAGTGTTGGAATAAAAAAGTGGTTAAAATCACCATCTCTTCAGTCAGATGGCCTTGGTTTAAGTCCTGGCTTTATCATATAGTGTGACATTAAGCAAATATTTTAACACCTTTTAATTTCAGTTTCCTCATTTGTGTAATGGCATAAATATTAGTACCTAATTCATAAAGTTGAAATGGGATCTAAATCAATATATCTAAAATTTATAGAATGATGCCACAAATAGTATAAGCTCTCAATGCATATTATCTATCATCCTATTTAAAGCATTTCCCTTATATTTATAGTAAGACTCATTTCCTATAGTTTCCATGATTTTCAGTAATATGAATTTACATTAAAAATATAGTCTTTGTTTTAAAAGGCAGCCCTAATATTGTTTGAACGCAACATTAAAAAAAAAATTTACCCTTCTTTAGTCTAAATTCCTTTAGCTTTCCCACACGTAATGTGAAGTTGAGCCAATCGCATCTTCCTGGTTATTGTTCTCTGAGACACAGTCCAGATTGTTAATGTTCCTCACAAAAGTGTGACTCAGAACTTCCTGAATACAGACATCCTGTTGCAAAAGAGAATAGGACTTTTACTACAGCTCTCTTTTGGGATACTATGCTTCTATTGGGTTGGCCAAAAAGTTCGTTTGAGTTTTTCCAAAAGATCGGAACGAGCTTTTTGGCCAACCCAATATTTCAAATTTCACCAACTGACCTTATAGCCAGTTGCTTAGCACTGTTTTTCACTTTGAGCAGAAGTCTTTCTTACCTTTTCTGTGTTAACACATTTCCTCTTCTAAACTCAAAAAGCTAATTTTTTACGTTACATCTAGAACTGTGATTTACTTTCCCACCTCAATTTTGTTACCTTTAAAAAAAATAAATAAAGCCCTGTTACCTAATCTTATAAGTCCCCTCCTGCTCTGAAATTCCTTGATCTAGTATCTTTATATTTATTAATTCATGTTATTTGGCCTGGCCCTCATTTCCAGCAGGTGGAGATATACAACACTAATTCTGTCCTGCAATTTCACACACTCATTCTCCTCTTAAGTCCTATGCTATAAGCAATTTAATAAATAAGCCATCTTTACCTTCGAGCAAGACAATGATTAGGAGAAAATATTAGTGATACAAAGGACAGAATTCCAAAGCAGCCTAATTAAATTGTCTGGTCATTAAGTATCACTGCCCAACATCTAATAACCTTAAAGTACTTACTACTTGTCCTACTATAGTAAAGATGCCTACTCATGTTTTGTGTAATAAAACTCATTGCTGTTGTTTTTTATTTCCTGATTCAATGTTTAGATGAAACTCTAGTGAGGTTATTTCCTTAATTGTGTGTGTAACTTCATTTTTTCCTTCAATCAGATTTTCAGAACTAATTGTAAGCATTTGTTGTATTTATAAGGAAAATGTGCCTCATAAATGTAGAGTCAAATAGAAAGCATGCAAGATTTGATTCGGACACAGTGTTAATCAGTTTCAGCTGTTTTTAGCTAGTTTTTGAAATTATTCTTGAAGTGACAAGAAAAAGACCTTGTGACAAACAAAGACAAAATAACACGATGTATATAGAGGGGAAAAGAAGGTGTTCTAATTCTGTGTCCTTGCCTGTAATGTGAAAAAGTATTGAAAAGAAATACGTGATAAACAGAAGGTGTCATCTGCCTTTATACCAAGTATGTTGCTGGTTGCCTTCATGGCACAATCAGAATCAAGTCTTCTCAGATGTCCCGCCACTTTGGCAGGACTGAGGACAGGTCACAGGGGCTCCTGTGGAACTATCACTTGACCTTACCTTCCTCTCTTGCACATATTGGTCTGCATTTTCTGTTGATTCTTTATGTCTGTAAATAAACCAATCTAATTTAAAAGGTGGAGGAAGTCCTATGTCTCGTAGGGGTATTTATTGCCAGGTGGCCTGACCTTCTCGTGCCAAGGGAATTTACTTTTGCTCACGTTATTCTTTCCTTTTCTTCCTTTTTGGAAATATACAACAAAGCACTGAATATTTTTTGAATTTTGAAGTAGCTCTGAGATGATAATCACATTCCTATTTATTTATTTAAGGGTTATTAGGGTCAGGAGGGGTGGGAGAAAGATGGGGGGGGAAGGACAATATTTCTTGGGCTTTTACTATGGAGTAGACTGTGTACTTGGTATATTCTATACGTTATCTCACATAATTGAAAGAGCTACCCTGCATCCTGGTAAGAAGTTCATGGCTTGATGTTATTAATTAGTAACTACAAGGAGGTGAAATTTGGGCCTAAAGTTTTCAGGCCCTATAATCCATACATTTTTACTTCTTTTATATTACATTCCTACTTTATGGTAATTCAAACCTATACAATGTATTTAATTTTGAGGCAAATCATTATTGATTATTATTTGTTACTTCCTAAAAAAAGAATAACACCTTATGTCTAATATTTTTTTCCAACCAATTTACCACCAGCTGCTGGGATACTTGACATCCCTGAAAAAAGATCCTAATTCTTTTAGTGTCACAATCTAAACACGTAGATGTAAATACATGCATCCTTCCTTTGTTATCCTCTTGCACACAGGAAGGGTATTGACCTGTGGTTGTCATTACTGTTGCACACAAAAGATATCTGGCTTTCTATGTTCCAAACACATAATGAATTCAAAACTTTTTGAGGGTTAGGTTGTTCTTTGGCCCAGTGAAATATGAGATTAAGTGGCATGTGTTATTTCCGGGTTAAGCTTTAAAAAAACAGTGCCAATTCACTCCATCCCCTTTCCACTCTTGTGTGACTGTAGTGGTCAAGTTGAGATGAAGCATTTTTCAACCTGGGTTTCTGAGTAACTCCAAGGAAGAGAATGCCCTTTCTAGTTTGGCCAGGTCAGAGTTTGCTGTGATAATAAAACACCTCCAGACTCTCCATGGCTTAACCCAATAAAGAGTTACTTCTCACTCATGCAAAATATTCATGGGCTACTGCTTCATGTTGTAATCATCTTTACACTGGCACCTGGAAGTGAGGGAGCAGCTACCACTTGTTGCATTGCTTGTAACTATGGAAGAAGGAAAAGAGAGCAAAGTGCCGACTGGCTCCTAAATTTTCTATTCACTTTGCTTTGGTGAAAGCAATTTATATGGCTATGACTGAGTTCCAGGGGGTGGAGAAGTACAACTTTGCCACCTGCCTGGACAAACAGCACCAAATATCTGTGACCAGCACTAATGACAATCACAGCCTCTAGCCCACGTCTCTGTACTAGACACATAACATAAGCAAGAAATACAGTTGACCCTTGAACAACATGGGTTTGAACTGCATGAGTTCACTTACACGTGGATTTTTTTTCAATAGTGAATACCATGGTACTAAACGATCCACTGTTGGTTGAACTGCAGATAGGGAGGAACCCTGTAATAAAGGGCAGACTATAAATTATACCAGATTTTTGCCTGCATGAAGGGCTGGATCCCCTAACTCCCAAGTTGTTGAAGGATCAACTGTAACCTGACATAGAGTTAATCCAGGGGGATGCCCAAATATTCCTTAAATGAGAACTGGTTAAGAAATCATGGTTCATGCATAGTAGCAGTTACCAACCCTAGGTACACATTAGAATCACTAAAAATGTTTTTTAAAAGACCAGTGTTTAGGGTTCACCACCCACCAGTATCATCAGAAGTTTAAAGGTAGTCAGGATAAGGTCTAGGCTTTGGTATTATTGCGAACATTCCCAAAGGATTCTCATATGCAGCCAGAGTTGAGAACCACTGATATACACAACTGAGTATTAACCATATGATATAGAACTACAGGTAATGATTTATAATCATGTCCATTATCTATAAAAAACTATTTCAAGTTTAAAAACAAGTTCCAAAATGCTTTGATATATGCTTTATGTACCCATATTTGCTTAAACATACACAAAGGTTTAGAATATTACACTATAAAATGTTCCATGTGTTCACCTCAGAGGAGTGGGCAGGACTTTCCATGGCTTATTAAGAGATGAGGAAAAGGATTTAAGTTCCACTCAGTTTTCACATTCTTTTTCCTAGGTTTTTGATTATTACTTCCTGTGTTCTGCAATCATAATCTTGTAGTGGTTAAGAAGAATCTAATGCTAAACTTTGAATTTAAAGGACAAAATATTATTTAATACCCTAAAAATAGAAATGCATGCCATATCTCTAAATAGGGACATGTAATGCTGAAAATATGTTGGTTTTCACCAAAGTATCTACCAAATGTACAGATTAAAATTCCCAGATTTCTTGTGGGTGGTTTAGGGAGAATTTAATTATTTTAAATGGTATCTGGAAAAATTATCACTTTTAAATAAATACATTTATTTAAAATATTATCATATTTAAAATAAATTTAAGAAACAAGGATGAGTTTTAACCCTAAATTAAGAAAACATTATACACTTAGGATACTGCAAAGACTTTGGTACAGATGCAGGAACAGAAAGATCATCCAAAAGAACATAAGAGGAATGTTTAAGGCAGACCCCAAAATATATAAGAATCTAGATGTAGTAAAGGTGGTATTTCAAAATGTGGAAAAAGAATAGTTTAGTCAATAAACACTACTGAGAAAACTTGCTATGTTTCTTACTCTACACAGTAAAACAAAAATTCATCATTATTCAAAATTTAAATGTGAAGTATAACCTATAAAAAGTAAAGTATGAATATGAAGTATAACCTATAAAAATAAAGTATAAATAAACATAAATAGTTATATCATCTTGGAAAAGAAAGGGCTTTTCTAAAAACAGAATCACAGAAAGAAGCTATAAGTAGACTATTTACAAACCCATAAATAAAAATCTAAAATATCGGTGTCATCATATATCACAAATAATAATAGATGATCAGCACTCTGGGGAATTTAACACATTTTAGACAAACTATTAATAATCATTAGTATAAAAACCCCAGACACATTTATTAGAGAAAATGTAACAATAACAACAAAAAGGTAAACAGCTGAATAGATACTTGACAAAAGAAAAGAAATACAAGTTAATTGATTCAAAATCCATTTTGTATTTATACTTTACATTTCCTGATTAGGTACTGTTCTAAACTCAGCAATAGCCTAGTGAACATAACAGAGCCCATGTCTTCTGAATGTATATTCTAGTAGGGGAAAAAAATGAAATAACCAAGTCTTGTGTGTCACAAATGTAAAGCTAAATAATAAAGCAGAGTATGGACATTAGGACATATGGGCATGAGGAGTTAATTTATATGGTATGGTCAGAGAAAGCTTCACTGAAAGGAATCAGGCTATGAGCCACGTGCACAAAGTGTTTCCCAGGCACAAGATATAAAGGTTTGAGAAGACAATTATCAATCTGCTTCATAAGGTTGCTTCAGCCTGAAGCAACAAGGTTGCTTTTAGCTAAAAGCGACCTCAGAGTTTACCTACCCTCCTTAAGGACTGAAGGGAGCAGTATTTTGGCATGTATTACACCTTCACAAAAATGGTTTGGAGAGCTCCATCGACCATAGTTTCTAGATGTACAGAAAGTAACAGTGCCAAAAGTCAAGGAAAATGCTTTTGAACTGTAGTTAAAATTTTCTATTATCATAATTCAGCATTAGAAATTCTTTGAAGCTCATATGGCCCATTATGTAAGTGGAAGCCTACAAAAGTCATCCATGGACTCAAAGACATAATGACATAATGGTTTCCATTTCCATGTGGACTCACTTCATAGGAGATACATTTGGCTCAGCAGAATTCGTTTAGCATTTATGTGTTAAGTTTATAGATAAGCAGGAAAAGAAAAACTGTTCTTTCTGTCCAGTTCAGATTGGAAAAAAATAATAAGATAACAATAATTTTTGTAAGGTGAGAGAAAATAAGGTTTGAGGAATGGGAATCAGGTTAGGTCCATGCAGAAGCTCTCCATAGCAAGGTTTGCTATACAATCTTGCTTTAATTCAAAAAGAAAGGAAAGGTAACATTGGAGGGACAGATGAATTGCACTTGTTTGTGAATGTATGAGAACAAAGAAGAAAAACAAGGAGACCAAGACCACACTTAATCTTACATCTTAATCACTGGGACAGATTTGGATAGGGAGACATATAAACAACAATATCTCAATTGTTTTTGAAGTTAGATCTCCCAAAGTGAGGTCCCAGCAGGAAGCATAAATGGGTTCTCCAATTCTGAGGATGGAATTTTACCCAGATCTTAGATTTATAGTCTGCTTCCAGTGTGAACAAAGGGGAACTAACAAGATAACTTTGACTTCTCAATTGCTCATTTTCTGGCCCGTTAAAGGAACAGCAGAAGTGGGACAAATTAGATAATGAAACCTGTATTCCCCAGAATTGGGGGAATGCAAGATAATCTTATGACGATTTCAACTGTGGAAGTGATAAATAATTAAACTATGAATGGCATAATATACCATCTTTCCTCACTTGCCTTAGTCATTGCTTGTTAAGTGAGCAGGGATTAAACTTTTTCACTGACAAGTTTCCTTTCTTCCTTTTGCAAGTTTATGAGGGATTATCTAATAGAACCAGCCAGTCTAAGCTTGACTATGCTCCCAGAACTGTTCAAAGGAAATTCCTTCTATCCCAGTAATACAAAACGAAAAGCAGGAAGAGGATCTACCACTCACTAGAGGAACCCAGGAGTGAGATGGAGATTGTGTCTCTTTTCTTGTCATCAGAAACTCTCACCAAGAACATCTCAAGAGAGAAATAAGTTAAAATGTTTCATCCCAGGAGGTCCTCTGCATGCTGTCCATGAGGAACAGCGTAAGAATGGTAGAGCCATCCTGGAGTAGCCAAGCACCATCAGTAGGCAGGAGTGAGGCTACCGGTAGCCATTCTATCAGAGAGATGGTGCAGCTGTAGCATGCATGGGGGAATAAAGAAAGAGAAAAGTCAGACCACACTAGAGGGGTTTTGTGGGGGAATCTCTGGAGCAACCATGGATTATGGCAGACCTGGATTTGAAAAACAAGATTTTTAAGAATTCTTACTCTGGTTTACTAATATACACTTTAATGCTCTTAAAGAGACAAATAATGATAAGAAGTACCTTGTGATTTTTTTTGTTTGTTTATCAGAATGTGAAATTTTGTAATGACTCCATGCAATGACTCCATGTAATGACTCCACTTGGTTCCTTCACTAGGAACCAAGCCTAGTGAAGCCCTAGGACATATTCAAGTTATACAAACATCCCTTCTAAAGACATCCAAATACTGACCACACTCATTCATCAGAGGTTTGGTGAAAATTTCTTTCAAATCAAACCATGGCTGGAGATGTTAACCAGGTAAACTCAGAGCCAAACCAAACCAAAATATTGTTAGTGCTCAATAAACATTAAACTTGGAAAGGAAAATATATGCCTTCATAAATCCCTGTTAGAAATGGTCCATTCCTATACCTTTCATGTGTAAATGTGAAAACACAAACCCAAAGAAGTAAATGATTTGTACACATTTGATACCCATTGTCCCAACTTAGACATCAGCCAAAAAAGGTTTCCAGAAGACTTTTCACTTTTAGCAAAATTTTTACAAAACCTCCTCTACTTCTCCCTACATTTCTTTTCCCTGTTAACTTCCTTCATTCTTCTAGAAAGCTAAACATTCTGAAACTTCTTTAGTGGATGAGTGGTCCTTTAAAAAGTTTATTCTCTGTGAGTAAATTTTAATTCCTCAACAAAATT
This sequence comes from Lipotes vexillifer, assembly GCF_000442215.2. Classification (NCBI taxonomy): domain Eukaryota; kingdom Metazoa; phylum Chordata; class Mammalia; order Artiodactyla; family Lipotidae; genus Lipotes; species Lipotes vexillifer. Next base: position 1,909,891 of record NW_006793902.1, read on the forward strand.
TGCAGCAAGTTCAAAACATAATCAAATGTGACCTTTCATTCTTAGCACTTATCTCTGAATTTTCACCTTTTTAACATTTTAAAATGAACTGTAACCCTGGTTCATGTGCCTGACTGACAGAATGGAAACTATAGTTATCCAGCAAATGAAATGATAAATCTAACGAAATGATAAAGACTATGCTGGATCCTAATATGGACCCTGGAATCAGAGGGCCAATAAAACTTTCTCCATATAAGCAACAAGGCTGTTTTACTCTCTAATCATTTGTGTGCTCAATGGAATAGCACTTTTAATTTTCTTCAAGCATTTTTCCTTCGCATTCACAACTTTGCTAATTGCTTGTGCAAGGGGCCCAGCTTTCAGCCTATCTTGGTTTTCACTATGCCTTCCTCACTAAGTGTAATCATTTCTAGCTTTCGAATTAAAGTGAGAGATGTGTGACTCTTCCTTTCATTTGAATACTTAGAGGCCACTGTAGAGTTATTAATTGGCCTAATCCCAATATTTTTGTTGTGTCTCAGGGAATAAGGATGCCCAAGGAGAGGGAGAGAGATGGGGGGACAGCCAGTCGGTGGAGCAGTCGGAATACACACAATATTTATTAAGTGTGCCATCTTATAAGGGCATGGTTTGTGGCACCCCAAAACAATTACAATAGTGACATCAAAGACTGCTGATCACAGATAACCATAACTACAATAATAATCAAAAAGTTTGAAACATTGTGAGAATTACCAAGATGTAACACAGAGACACTAAGTGAGCAAACCCTGTTGAAAAAGTTTCGCCAATAGACTTCCTCAACGCAGAGTTGCCACAAGCCTTCAATTTATAAGAAACACAGTATCTGCAAAGCGCAATAAAGTGAAGCACAATAAAACACAATAAAAGTACAACCTTCTAGCCTCTTCCTCCACATTCTCTGTGTTTTTTTCATTTCAAAAATGCCAGAATTTGGGCTGTTCCCAGAACTCATTACACTGTTTCAATCTCCATGTTTCTGTTCCTGCTGTCCCCTCACCTGGATGACTCTAGACTGTTGCAGTGGCTTCAAATGATCACTCATGTCTAGTTTTCCTTTCCTTCTGGGCATAGGAGAAGACTTTACCACTCTGCATCCCCTTGTAGTTACATGAGGCCATGCAACTAGCTCTGGTCAATGGATTATAAGCAGATTCTGGAAATGTCTGATATGGGAGGATTACACATCTCTGTGTAGCATGTGTTCAACTCTGTTCAATATGTTGTGGACAGAAATGACATATTTATTTAGTGGTGATTAAATGGGGCTTTTCATTGACAGTTCCATACTTTCCAGCCCTCTTGTGAAAGCATATATTGCAATGGAGCTTCAATAATATCAATGCAGACTAGAATCTGAGCAACCTCAGGATATACTGCTGCTCTGGAGAATTCATCAGACCCATAATAGGTGTTGTGTAAGCAAGAAATACAGTGTTTTTTAAGCCATTGAGATTTGGGGGGTAGTTTGTTCTTATAGAGTAGTCAATTCCTTCCTGCCTGAAAATAAAACATAGCTGTCTTCCCCTGTTCTGAAACTTCATAGGCTGAGTTAGAGGCCTGTGCTGTGATCATTTCAGAATTTAATGCCAACATCCATACTTTCTGTTCAGGAGTATAACAGCACCTTTTCAGTCTACAAGATCTTTCTGAGAACCTATCCCCAGCTTGAGGACAGGCACGTATGATGCACCCAAAGTCAATCAATGCAACACATTCTCAGTGATTGATTCAAATGTGGGTAACTGATTAAATAATTCTAAACAGCATGAATCTCAAAACTCCTTCTCGTAATGCTGGGATAAAAATGTTTTCACCTTATTAAACTATTTGTAGCTGAAAGGAGACAGCTCTGTAGCTACTGGAAGCCTTTTTGTTGCCATGAGCAATGTCCATTTTAAAATCAGAGGCAACACAAGTGAAGTCAAATCATGTTACAGAGAGAATTATATTCCTACTATATTATAGGACTTTCTTAACAAAGCCATGCCTAAAACCAGCCCCACTTTTGGACTTTCTCTTATGTGATTCAGTAAGTTCCTCTTTTCTTAAGCCAACTTGGACTTAGTTTTCCTATAATTTTTATTCTAAAAAGCATTAATGGCAGAGATTCTTCCTTTAGTAATCAGAACACCGTGTATTTTCTGCTATCAGAGGATTTAAAGTGCAGTTTATTGTATGTTCAGGTGCTTGTATCTCCCTCTAAAATATGTTTCCTGAGGCCACAGTGTCCATCTTATTTGTTTCTTAAAGCTGATGCCTGGCTTACAGCTGATGTTTAATGAGTGGTTATTCAAATTACCTGAACCGAGCAGGGAACATAGTATGTTTGGGCATTAGCAGGGGGTCTCTGGCTCCAGTGGAGTCAGCGGGCAGCCAGAGGAAGAAGGCTTCTAGCAAGGTCATCAAAGAGAGGGATGCTCAAAGCAAGCATCACAGATTTTCCAACATTTCTTGGAGCCATTTTGATATTTTAGCAGAAACTGGGGTTGCTTTGCAGTTTTTAGACTATTTAAAAATAGTCTAGTCTTGCCTTGCCAGAATTCTATCACCTATGTTTGAAGAGGCCACCTCAGGTCGAGAAGAAACATACCTTGTCAGCACAACATGAGAAGAAAGAAGAAAGAGTAAGTTCACATGAACGGAATAGATACAACAACATCAGAATTGTTTTCTCTGAGAGGCCAAGACAAAAATTAAGATATATTCTGTATTTAAGAAAACTGCTTCTTAAAATACTCTTCAGCAGG
>NW_006793902.1:1913457-1958336 GCF_000442215.2 Lipotes vexillifer
CAGCAGGAAATGGTCCAATATCTTTTCTCTGCTCAGGTCTTCCTTATGGTTAAAGATAATCCACATTGAGGGCTTGGTAAGACACCATGAAGGATTCTCTCATTACCTGTCACCTCAGGGACAAGGCTCTTTGGAGCATGACACAACACATCCTCCCATTCTTAACCTGAGTCACCGTCACTTCTCTTTTTGACCTTTTGCAGGAACTGTGGGGACATCATTCTTGACTGACACTGATGCTGCCAGGCGGCTTGCTCCCAAGGATGGCACCCACTGGCTCTTTGGCTGTGACTAACACCCAGGGCTTTCTTCTATCAGTGAAAAAATACTATAGAAGAAAATGCTGACAATTACTGTAGTGGAATAAATATGATGGTTTAATGCCAACCAATATACTGCTGCTGAATGGCATCCTTCCCATTTTCTGCCAAGACTTTCTCTTGCTTCTTTTAAATAATCATTGTAATTTACTTTTTAAGCTTTTTTTTCTTTTTAGAATTTTTGTATCTTCTTCAAAACATAGTAATTATTTATCAAACTCATTGCCAATTTATTAAACAATATTATAACCAAGGCTTTGCAGTAAATTATAACATTTCTCAAAGTATGGTCCATGGAGCTTGAATTTCAAAGTTACCTGTATCATGTGTTTAAAAATGGGAATATGGGCATCTCACAAAAACCACTGAATTTCTGGGAATTTCCTTCTTAATCAATAGAGCATATGACTTTTTTCAGGCAAAACAAAGTTTGAGAACTACTAATCTATTGTCTTATTTTGTATTAGGCACTGTGCCTCATATCACCAGGAATATCAAAGTGAAGTGAGGGTCATCTTGAATGGAAATACTTTCTCAGAAAAACAGGCATAACACCATTAAATATCAACAATATCCTCCTTGCAAAATGCTATGAAGATCAGAGCTATAGGAGTATGTATACTAAGTCTCTCCATTTGAGTATCTGTAGTAGATAGAGTAGATATTCAACAAAGTATTACTTTTTATTATTTAGACTATGACTATACATTTTAGGATATTAGCCTACTGATCACTTATAAGTAGCTTGTTTAGATTTTATATTATATCAAAATTATTGGCATCCTTAATACTTTAGGATGCCAATTCTACTTAATTAAAAATTAAAATTAATTTTATTTTTTTTAATTAAGTAGAATTTTTGCACAAAGATAACAAATGGATTAATTTCTCTTACTTTCTCATGCCATCATGCAAGTCTTCTACCAAATGTCTAAATTGTGTTAATTAACATTCAGGGAACTGGAATTACTAATACCAGTAGGTATTTAGACATGGCCCTTGCTCCCACTCAAGTTTTAAAGACATGTAAAACCTCATGAAATAATTACAGAACTCAGTCATATGAAAAGAATATCTATGCATAAAACTTCAGAGGTTTCACATTTAATTTTTAAGCCTGAGAGGTAATGGACTAGAAGGTACAACAGAATTATAGGGTATTCACAGACGATTACGAGGGTGAAGCAAGGGCATTTCGAGTGAATGGAGGGGACCAAATAAATTATTTACCAAAGGAAACAAGTCCTGAGACTGTCGGTCTTATTCTATTTTGGAAAGTCAGATTCAGTAATGACCTATGAAATATCAGGCTGAACAACTGTGTTGATATTTATAAGAAGTAGTGAGCTTCTCCGTGAGACATTGAAAACCAAACTAAACCAAATGTAAGTTATAAAACAATAGAGGCTAGTCAAAGTAGATAGCTTAAAGGTGCATCATCCAGATAAAGAATGAAATTTCCAAATTCACATCAGCAACAAGCATTATAATACCATCAGTTCATGCAGGTACAACCAAGTCAGGTTTTAAAATTCTCAGAAAGATAAACTGGGAACTCCCTGGCAGTCCCGTCGTTAGGACTCCGCATTTTCACTGCTGAGGGCGTGGATACAATCCCTGGTTGGGGAACTAAGATCCTGCAAGGCGCACAGCATGGCCAAAGAATAAAATACGATTTTACAATTTTACAATTTTTTTACAATAAAATAAAATTCTCAGAAAGATAAATTAGAAGAACAAAAATTTAGATAGTAGCTTAAACAAGTGGAAATATTTCCTAATAACTTTAAATGTTTATCATAGTTCTAAATGTAATGTTAAAATCACATTATTTTATCCTGGAGAAGTTTCAAACTATAGCACATTATACTGAAAAAAAAAAATCTTGCAACTCTTTTTACTATTGGAATTGATCAATATGGAAACATACATCCAATACAGTCTCAAACTCAAAAGACACTCAGATCACCTAAGTTTGCCTTGGTACACACGACTGTGCAATTTTTGCACCTGGCCATAAATGTAGAATTTTTAACCATTTAAAAAATATATTTATTCTTTAAACTATTTTTTTTCAGAAATGTTTTTTCAAAACAAGATCTTATATTTTGGTGGTAGAGACCTAGGTCTTTGGCTTCAGATCTGGTTTAAGTTCTGTATTCACTACCAATGAGCTGTATAACTTGAAGTCACCTGACTATTCTAAATATAAGTTTATATGTAAAATGAAAACAACCCCCATAAAATTGTTATGACAATTAAATTATCAACTTGGAAAGTGCTTTTCACATAGGAAGCACTCAATAAATGTTATCAAGTTTTAGAATCACATGTGATTAGATTGGAAGTTTTCAGAAAGAAAAAAAATTATATATAAATATATACACACACTATAACATGCATATATATGTATATATGAAAACTCTGTTAAAAGAGATTTTGTTTCATTAAAATAATTAAATCTGTCCCAATAATAGCTTATAAGTATTCTCAGAGGCATTACATATCCTGATTCAAACACTGGCCTAAAGTTCTTAGAATGCTGATTGATTTCAGGTTGTCAAAACTTCTTTGTGGTTTGACATCTATTAACTCCAAGAGACTCTGATTGAGGATCTACAATTATTATGTTTTTAGTTTCTCCTTTTATACTGTAGCTTTAGTGGATATTGACCAGGTTCTTTTGAGTACCTACTTAGCTAATAAAAGACTCCCTAGCAGTTTTCAGTGCACTTAGGTTCTCTAGGTACTATTTCAGGTACATGAGAAGAGCTGGAGATTTTACTTTTCATAAGAAAATGTGCAAGAAAGAACTGGACAAGGATATATTGTGGAAAAGGAGATACACTGCAATAGAAGTTAAAACAGAGTGACCCCCATGCCCCACCTTTATAGCTGTGTCATCATAAAGAAATAATTTATGCCCCGAGAGACCTGGTTTTCTTATCTAACTTATGTAAATCATAATAGTTTCTGTAGTTATTTCTTAGAGTTTCTTATGAGGAATGAATAATACAATGGATGTTTAATATTGAGTATTTCAAATTAAATATAAATTGAACTTATTATAATGAATCTGTTTCTCATTTACCTTGGAAACATTTACTTGGCTTACGTTACACTTAATTGCCACAGCTGCCTTATAAGATGGCTCTTATTATCCCCTTTACAGATTTTTTTTATTAAAGGCTCAAGAAATTGAGTCACTTGTAATAAGTGATGAAGCAAGTCTTCAAACCAAAGTTTGTCTTACTCTGATGTCTGAGACCTTTTCTTCAAGATTACCTCTCAATAAGAGTTATGTTATAAGGGATAATATGTTCCTTTATACATTAGAGTAGAAACCAAAATTCAGGGCTTCGGCTGAGAATCTTGATTAGATTAATAGATGTTAATTGTAAAGGTTAGCTTTAAAAAGTGTAATTCTTTTAACAAGAAGCATATTGCAACATGCTAATATATTATCCTCACATAGGTATTAGGAAGAAATCAGAATGATTTCACATCCTAGTTTAATCCCTAACTGCAGCACATTTTTAAGGTAATTGTTCTTATCTTAAAATAGGTGTGGGTATGAAATTAATGAGTTAATCCATATGAAGGGACTTAGAGGGCTAGATCTATAGTAAACACAGTGTAAATCAGCTAATGTGTTAATACTTACAGTAATGCCCTGTTCTGTGGAAAAAGATAAGTTTACCTATAAGGAAAAAAGGAAGTGGTAGAGATAATGATATATGTTTAACATTTTATTAATTTTCTTTGGCATTCAAGAAAACTACACTTTCCATCTTCCTTTGTAGAGTGCTTGAAGACCACATGACAAAGTCCTGGCCAATGGAATGTTGGTGGAAGTTTGATAAGCCACCACCAGATGCAGAGGTTTAGAAACTGCGTGATCCTCCTACATTTTTAAGGTGGACAACAAAAAAAGATGGAAGGATTCTATCTTGATCATGTCATTTTACTCCTACATTCAGTCATTACACATTTCTGAAAATATGGACATTTTTTATATAACCATCCTAATATAGTCCCCAGAGAATTAATGCAAATTCTTTGCTATCAAATAATACCCAGTACATAAAAACATTTTCCCAATTGCTTCAAAAAAGTACGTTTACAGTAAGTTTGCCTGATTCACTATCCAAACAAAATCCATCTACTATAACTTGTAGCTACATGTCTCTTAAATCCTTTTAAATCTAGAACTTCCTCTTGCTCTTTATGCCATTGACTTAAAATTTCCTGTGGAATGTTATGCCTTCTGAATTTGTCTTTTTGCCTCTTTGCACTTTTATTCAAACTTGTTCTTCTATCCTCAGTATTTCCTGTGATAGTTAAATCAAGAAGCTTGATTAGATCCAGACTCTGACTTTGACAAGGCTACTGTAGTTGTTTCTGTGTGCTTCTTGCTGTTTTCCTTCAGGAAGCCCACAATATCTGGTAGCACTGATTTAGCGATACTACAAATGTTCAGTGGGTTCAGGGAGTGACAGCTATCCCTCTATTGTTGGTGTCATTCATTGATGACTGCTAGCTGAAATAAACAATCCATATTTCATGATAGGGATTTTCTAATTTTATCATTCTTTCCACATTTACCAGCTGGAATTCCTTCCTTCATCAACTGAAAACCGGTTTCATATAGGACACACAAGATAAATGTAAAATTCTTTCTTTTTTAATTGCCGGTTTTCAAGAGGTAATTGGCCCTAATGTCTGCTAATGATATTTAATCAACTGTTGCTTGTTTGAGGCTTTTTCCATTTCTCTTTCATTTGTAGAGCATAACTATTAATTTATATACTCATATACTAAATATATTACATATTAAATGTTATACATTATTATTGCATGCTGTTTAAACCCCTTTGTAAGCAACAAAAGGTGTCTATTTGATTGACATGACATCTACTTATAAAATATTTCCTGAATGACCACAGTAAGAAGTTCAAAGTTGATATTATCTTCCCCAGGAAAGTCAGTCACAAAAGGATGTATATGAGGCCTGGGTAAGACCAACATGCAGTTGTAATAAGAGAATAATATGGTACCATCTCTCTCAGCATTCATCAAACTACTGTTTTTTGTAGCATATGTTGTTGGATACTTTCATATCCAGTGTTTTCGGTGCTCATCTAACAAAAAAGCACTGATTAAAAAAGAAAATAACACTTGCTTTGATCATGCAGCTCTAGAAAAGTTAGAATACATTCAGCAGTGACATTTATTATTAGCAGAATCCACTGTAAATCAGAGATAAAGCTGACAAATTTCACAGGTTGATCAGTGGGAATATCAAGTGACTCAGTGTGTGATGGATTAAATAGGGGAAAAGTTTAAGTTGTGCAAATTATTTCTATGCAGGGATTCTAATGTCAGACACAAAAAATGACTAGACATGTCTCGTCAAGAATAAAAATGAAGCTGACACTGACCTATGGATTGGCTCCTACTTAGTTTGGGTGGCTGATGGGCTTTAACCTTTAAACCAGTCTTCAGTGACAACAAGGAGTTGATAAACACAGGAAATACTGTTCTCGAGTGGGATTTTGACCAGGATTTAATTTCTATTAGTTGGTACTTCATGAATCTACATCTGCAACACAAAGATAATTAGTGTTCATTATGAGAGGCATAAGATAGTAAATGGAATGGTTTTAGAGTTTGAAATTTAGCTCAGCCTCATCCTAAATGTGTGACATTTGGTAAGACACCTTACTGAATGAACCTCAATTTTCTCATCAGTAAAATAATAATAATAGAAATATACCCACTGCCTGCCTCAAAAGGTTTTAGTAAGGCTCAACAATCAAAATTACAGAGCAAGTGAAAATGTCATTAATTGGGAATTAGTTAAATAAATGATGGTACCCTCTATGTGAGAATGTATCCGATGTTACAAATTATGACTTAGAAAACTATTTAATGACAGGAGAAAATTAAGATAATTACTGTAAATTTAAAAGCAGTTTAAATTATGTAAACTATAATTTTTTATAGAAGAAAAAAATTGTTATAGAAGAAAAAATTATGAGTATATACATGGGAGTTAAAAAAAGATATATATCAGATATTAGTAGTGGTTATTGGTGACTTTTTTTATCCTTCATGTTTTTCTACCCTTTAAAATTTTAATTAGGAGCAACTGCACTGAAACCAGAAAAAAAGAAAAGAAAAAATAGAAATAGCCCAATGGTATAGCATACAGAAACAAGAAGCATATCCACACACATACAATGATTTTTGACATGCAGCATGGTAGAGCACTTGGACAAAGAACGTATTTTCCACAAAACTGATACAATTGGTACCCACACCAAAAAAAAAAAAGGAAAAGAAAATGAAATAGGATTGCTACCTCATACCACACATGAGAATCAATTCCAGAAGGAACAGAGACCTATACAAAACTTTTAAACAATAAAGCTTCTGAAATACAAGAAAATATTTTCATGTTATCAGTGCAGGTAAAGTTTTAAAGAAATGATTATTATATTTATGTATATTAAAATTCATAGAGTTTATCTTTCAAAGTATATACTGGATGTGAAAAAGCAAGACATAGTTCGAAGAAATAACACATGAAAAAACAAAGGGCTTTTAAACAGACCATATAGAGACTTCTCACAAATCACTATGCATAAACAGAAACCACAGTTAAAGAAAAGGGTAAAAAAACCATTGAAAGACATTTCACAAAAGAGAAAAATCAAACGGTGCCTAATCTTGTGAGGAATCAGAGAAAAGGAAATTAAAATTAACATTGATTAATTGATTAATTACTGTTGGCTAGCATTAAATACCTGATTATGTCAAGTGTTAGTAAGGATAGAGAACAGTGGAAATTCTAACATTCTACAAGCAGACATGCAACCCTTTGACATTATCTAATGAAGCTGAAGATACCCAGAAAAATACACTCCTAGGCATACCACCTCAAGAAACTCACACAAGTGTACCCAAGAAAACAAAAATTAAAATGTTCACATAAACATTTTTTTTCTAATTGCCAAAAATTGAAAATAGTCCCTTGCCCATCAATTGTAGAAAAAATAAACATATTGTGGAGAACTATCCAGCAATACAGTATACTCAGAATCACCAGTGAAAAAAATAAAATGATATGATTCAGAAGATTGTATTCTATTTCCAGTATTACTTATTTTTCCCATAAAAGTACAGAGGATAATAGTGTATTGTTTTAAATAGCTTATCAATCAGCTAAATCAAATTTTTGATCATTATACATAGCAGAAATTATATTTTAACTATTGGAGAGAAAGGAATATAAGCACCAAATATTTTTATGTGATAAATAATATATATAATACATATAGATACATAAATAACATTTTATGTAAATTACACATATCTAACCATTAAGGCTGCAATTCAAGAGGGATATATTCACCTTCAAGAATCATACTAACTCACTTTAATTTTTTCAATCAATTCATCATTTATCCTAATGCCACAATTAATTCAAAGTACAGTAAAAGAGACTGTTCATATTTGAAAGCAATTATTCCTTCCCTACTTGACTTCATCATATTATTTCATGGGTGTTTAAACACAAGCTACAACTGAACAGACTCACTCCCAAAAATCCCTTTCTCCATCTGTCCCTGGAACTTATAGGGGAGGATACTGCAATATAGGCAACAGAATATCATATCAATTGTTGTTTATAGATAGCTAGCATTAAGGGGAAATTAGTAGATCATCTCTTGGTAGAAACTCAACATTTTTTTTTTTTTTTTTGCGGTACGCGGGCCTCTCACTGTTGTGGCCTCTCCCGTTGCGGAGCACAGGCTCCGGACGCGCAGGCTCAGCGGCCATAGCTCACGGGCCCAGCCGCTCTGCGGCGTGTGGGATCTTCCCGGAACGGGGCACAAACCCGTGTCCCCTGCATCGACAGGCGGACTCTCAACCACTGCGCCACCAGGGAAGCCCAAAACTGAACATTTTTAGAGGTTTTCCTACTGTGAATGCACACTATGCAGAAGAATACAAAGCCTGATGCTAGGAGTCTAATAATTGAGAGATGCAGAGGAACTGAAGGAGGAAGGGAAAAAAATGCTTGAGTCACAATTCAGATGCTCATTTGATTTGCTTTTAGATAACACCTGAATCTCTGGTAGGGGCATGGGGAAAAGAAAGAGCTCACGCCCTCTAGAATTTGAGGCCATTTAATCCACCAAGTTTTAAGGGGAGATGGTATCTAACAACCCATTCACACTCTCTTGTAACACATAGTTTTTTGTTCAATTTATGATTCTGAAACACTAAGGATATTGATCAATGGATTCCAGACTCACTGGAATCAATCTAACATTTCTCTCATATATAAACATATATATGTATGTTTCTGTATATGTTTATACATATATGTGTGTATACGTATATATGGCACACATGAGAAAGAACAAAAGTGACAGGATTTTTAAATGATGAAATTGATGAAATTACTTTATGTATGCTATTACTCATAAGGGCTTTTATTTTTTTTTAGCAGGAAAACTTGCTAAGGCCATAGCTTAACATTTTACAGAGTTGTCCTACCATTTAATGCAGTTTCACCAGGAAATCCTATTTCGTAGGCCTGGGGCTTTCTGAAACCAATACATTTATAAAAGGTAAAAATATATCTGTAAGCAAATGCTATCTACTGTTAGTGTGCTTAAGTGTATCAAGCCTAAGAACACAGATCTGGATAAATCTCTGTAATGCCCACTGGCACATTCTCAAGTTAAGAACATTACTCAGTGGACTCACACATCCCCAGAAGTACAACATATTATCTGAAACTCACGGTCTGACACTCAGAGTACATTAAGGTAAACAGCTGCTATGCCTTGGGTGGTGGTTGTGGTGGTGGTGTTTTTCCAGTCCTACTACATTTTGGGCCACTGACTCTTCAAAAAGACTTGCTCCTCGGCATCAGGATCTGTCATTCCTTAGAGTTCATCTTGGTGTGTTCTTAGGATTTCTGTTTTACAGTCATGCCTTCACTTTCACCAGACCATTACTAAAACCACTGTAAGCCATCAAATCCTTTGAGTTGTTCTTAAATATATCAGATACAGCAAGCTATCCCTGCAGTTTTCTTTTCTTTTCTTTTTTTTTTCTCATGGTGCCTCTGGCTACTTAGCTGTCTCAGTTTTGCAGTAACTCTCCTCTTTGCCTGTCTCAGAATTATAAGGAAATTTACAAATTTCATGAAAGATGTAGGTTTTAATCAGCTTTTGTTATTTTTAAGGTTTAATAATATTTTGTTATTTTAAGGTTATTTTAATGTACCATTAATGAAATTTTGAAATTTAAAGAACCCTACTTTAACAAAATCTACCTCTCTAAAATAAAGTTACTTTACTTCCATAGTATCTTTTAAAACAATTTTTTTTTTTTTTTAATTTTTGGCTGTGTTAGGTCTTCATTGCTGCTCATGGGCTTTCTCTAGTTGTGGCGAGCAGGGGCTACTCTGTTGTGGTGCACGGACTTACTGCGGTGGCTTCTCTTGTTGCGGAGCATAGGATCCAGGCACGTCAGCTTCAGTAGTTGTGGCTTGCGGGCTCAGTAGTTGTGGCTCATGGGCTCTAGAGCACAGGCTCAGTAGTTGTGGTGCACAGGCTTAGCTGCTCCGTGGCATGTGGGATCTTCCCGGACCAGGGCTGGAACCCATGTCCCCTGCATTGGCAGGCGGATTCTTAACCACTGCACCACCAGGGAAGTCCCTTCCATAGTACCTTTTCTACTGTAACCTATATATGGAATATTTGACTTCAATATCACTTTATCTTCAGGCTTTTTTTCCACTTAACAACATCAAATCATAAAGATTATTTAATTTTGGGGGGTAGTCCTCATAACTGTAAATTGAATAGCTAAATAAAATTCTATCAGAATTACCTTAATTCAAACATTCTATTACTGTTAGACATTTGAATTATTCTGGGGTTTTTTGCAATTATATATGTATTCCAATATTTATCTGCACATAAAATTTTATCCTCTCAAATTATTTCCTTGTTATAAATTCTCAAAAATGTGGTTGCTAGATGAAAGTACATGAACTTTATGATATTTATAATTTATGAATCTGTGCTAGTAACTAACTAGGAGAAGCTCCTCTCTGCCTCTTTCATGTTCTTGTTATAGTTCTGACAGTCGTTGATATGAGTCAGGGATAAATTGGCTCCCAAGAGATGCTATTGGAGATGTTAGTAAAGGCTGACAAAACCAGGGTGAAGAGAAAGATCTTAAATGGTACATTCTCCTTAGATTAAATCTCTTTGGATTCCTGGTCTAGTCGGATTTTTCTCACTTGGAAGCTACTTCCTTTGGAGACTTTGTTATCCCTTGAGTTTTGTTTGGCCAAATAGAGGTTCCAGTGCCTCTTTTCTTTGGAAGAAGTCACCCACTCTCTTCCTGTATTTCGAAATTCAGAGAAGCACTGGCCTTCCAACTTGATATAGCTTGATGTCAGAAGAAAACAGTAAGTGAAATAAATGAATTTGACTAATTGCCCTAGTCTAAGAGGAGGCAAATTTTTTTGTACATAGTTGCAGTAAATATTACAGGCTTTGTGAGCCAGGATGTAAAATCTAATATACTATGTAGATACTTATATAACAAGAGAGAAAACAAATTTCCACTATTTTTGTAATTGATGGAATTCAAAGTATTTATAATTGTACATTTTTTGTTGTAAAAAAAAGTCCAGTAATGAGAAGAATTGATTGAACATTTTTTGAAAAATATTTTGCTTAATTGTTCTTTAAAGTTAATATTCCTTGTGATCAAACTGATTTTAAACATTCACCTGTTTTTTAAAAAAAATCTTAGCTCAGAAGCTGTAAAAAACAAAACAGGTAAAATCTGGATTCGGCCTGCAGACCTCTGTTCTAGTCCTTTAGAAAAAAACTGTTGTTTTCTGTTCCCTTGTCTTGTTTCCCCTTTGAGATCATTAGTCCATAAAAAAGGTATGGGCCTAAAAAAAAGGAATAAAAGCTAGATTTTAGTCTTTCCCTCAAGACTTTCTTCTTAAGAAAAAAGGATGCCTCCACTCTCTTGTAGAGATAAGATCAACTGGGTTTTTATTTAAGAGATTATTCCTTTTAATTCTACTTATATTCATTGACATTTAGGTTTAAGTGAAATAGGGATAGGGTTAGAAGCTACCTACTCACAGGTCTGATAGAAAATTCCATAACAATGATTTATCACAATCAATTACCTCAGAGTTAAATAATCATCAAAAAAAGCAATACAAATAAGTTTATGATTGTTCAAAAAGTAAAAACTTTTATTGCCTTTGCATGTTTTAACTATTTAATATTAAGGCTGATTTTTAAGTACATCATAAAATCTCAAATATCTTAACTTCTTAACCTAACAATATTGTGAAATAGGCAAGGAATTTCAATGTACATTTCAGAAATGAGAGATTTAGACTCAGAGAAATCTTACTCTCAGATAACACAGAGTTAAAAGCAAGAAAAAAGAAATTAACATATTCCCTCACTGAGGTTGGTCACTCCATGAGATGTTTTGCAAGACTGATGGCCCTTTTACTTTACTTCCTCACTGCCTCTTCCTCTCTATTCTGCCTTTTTACTTTACTTCCTCACTGCCTCTCCTTCTCTGATTCTATAAAAGAAACTGGCATTCAGACCCAGATAACATGGTTTTTCAGAGATGCTAGACTGCCATCTTCTCGGTCTGCTGGCTTTCCGAATAAAGTCGTATTCCTTGCCTCAAAAATAAAATAGTAGAAGCTAGACATCAAATTGAGTGCTTCATGCTCCCACATTCTGTATAACAAAGAATTGATTGTATTTTCTCAATTCCTAGTTAATAAATTAAATTATTTGAAACATTTGGTGTTTTAGTCAAGTTTCTCCCAAGAAACAGAAAACAGAACCAAGAGGATGTATGTATGTATCTATCTATTTATCTCCCTATTCATTTGTCTATCTATAAGAAATTTATTATAAGGAATTAGCTGATGTTATTATGGAGGCTGAAAAGTTCCTAGATCTGCAGTTGGCAAAATGGAGGTTCAGAAGAGCTCGTAGTATAGTTCCAGTCTGAGTCCACAGTCTTTAGAACCAAAAGAACCAACGGTGTTAAGCTCTGACCTGAAAGCCCACAGGTTTGAGACCCAAGAAGAGCTGATGATTTAGTCCAAGTCCAAAAGCCAGAGAAGACCTACTTCCCAGCTCTTGCAGTCACGCAGAAGCTCCCTCTTACTCAGCCTTTTTGTTCTATTCAGGACTTCAATTGATTAGATGAAGTCCATGCTCATTAGGGAGGACAATGCTTTATTCAGTCCACTAATTCAAATGGAAATCACATCTAAAAATACTGTCACAGAAATATTCAGCTTACTGTTTGGTCAAATATTTGGGTACCCTCTAGCTCAGTAAGAGTGACACATAAAAAGAGCCACCTCTGTTGGCTAAACTTATGATAAATATTTGATTATTTCATCTCATCAATTATGGGTAGGTGAAATTCAAAATGCATTCTAAGAAATATTCATAGAATTCTTCTTGTAGAGTTGAATATACTGTACTCAGTGATGTGTATAGTCATGACCAGATGAACACAGGGGTTAATCCCCATATAATTTATAGTTGGCCTTCTGCACCTATGGTTCCTCTGCATCCACAGTTTCAACCAAACATGGACAGTGTAGTACTGTAGCATTTATGATTGAAAATCATCCGTGTATAAGTGCACCGGCGCAGTTCAAACTCATGTATTGATAGTTCAAGGGTCAACTGTATATGTGATTACAGATTCCCTGCACTTGTTTAACTCTCCATATTGTCTTTTCATTATGACATAATGATGTTTACAATAGAGAAAATAAGTAAACATATTTTACATAGTTTGAGATAGAATAACAAGTGCTAGTGTGTACTGGGAGAAAAAAACTATACACTTAGTAGAATTGAGGGAGACTTCAAAAGGTCAAAATATAGAGCCTGAACCTTTAGGATAAAAAACCTAGCATTCAGAAAGGTTTTATTTGGAGGGTAAGGGAGAGTTGCCTCAAAATGGAAGGGAGAAAGTTAGAAGTATTTCTTGGTATTAGGCACATAGAAGAATATCCTTCTCAGTGTGTAAGGATACTTGCTTAGTGGCTCAGTAGAAGGGGAATTAACAGAATTTAAGAAGAGATATAAATAAAAAAGACAGTAATTAGTGTAAGTGCAGATCTAGAAAATCACTTAATCTCCTATCTACTTTTTTTTTCTGGATTGAATTAGTATACATCAATGTTCCTCATAGCCACGTAAATGGTAGGAAATTAACCACAATTTGAGTAAAAATCTCCCAAGCTTTAAAAAAAATTAATTTTTAGTTTTATTTTGACTTTCTTTAAAAGAAGATGTATTTACACCCTTTTTAATGATAATAAAAGTAACGGATCATATCAGACAAAAATGTGTATAAAATCATTCCTAAAATAGTTACTAACTCATGTTTAAATGCAAATATCTGTTATATAACTTTATATTTCATTTTTATATGAAATAATACATAATATATATATTTATTCAATATGAAGTAACTATTTACAGTCATGTGCCAAGTATATACAGAGTACTTACTAGGTGTCAGGCACTGATCAATGTACAAGGGATAGAGCAATGTAGAAATCAAGGAAGACACTGCCAGTATGAAACTGAAATTCTAGTCAGGGAGATCAAAAGAGAAAAAAAAAAGGAATAAATGCATAGGGTAATTCAGACTGTGATTACATTGTGATATGAATAAAATAAATATGGTGATAATATAGAAACTTACTCTCAGAGAACAATAGCTAGTGGAAATGCAAATTAAAAAAACATAGTTTTAATATAATTTAAAAGAAGAACCATAAGAACTAAGTGATTGATGAAATACGAAGGCTGAAAGAACAGGAGGGTTTATGTGTATCCCTCAGGATTTGAGGTTTGCTCAAGAGGTTAGATGATGGAGCTACACTTTAAAGATATGAGAAAGACCATGGAGAAGCAGTTTGGGGCAGTGAAAACAGAAATTAAGAGTTCTTTGATTTAAGATGCCCACTAGATATTAAAGTTGAGAATTTGAGTAAAAGATATGCAAGACAGAAACAAAAGGGAGGGACTAAATTGTAAGAAGTATGTGATTCATATTTAAATAAGTGCCATTTAAAAAGAATTCTTTGGATGAGATCAACTAAACAAAGTACAGATCTTCCTCAGCTTATGGTGGGGTTACATCCTGATATACCCATGGTAAACTGAAAATAGTCAAAAATGCATTTCATACACCAAACATCATAGCTTACCCTTGCCTAACTTAACAGTGCTCAGTTCACTTACATTAGCCTAGAGTTGGGCAAAATCATCTAACACAAAGTCTATTTTACAGTAAAATGTTGAATATCTCCTGTAGTTTATTGAACACTGTACTAAAGGGGAAAACAGAATGGTTGTATGGGTAAATAATGGCTTTAAATGTATCAGTTGTTTACCCTTATGATCATGTGGCTGAGCATGTGGTCACATATCGCTAGCCTGGGAAAAATCAACATTTAAAATTCAAAGCACAGTTTCTACAGAATTCCTATTGCTTTTGCACCATAATAAAGTTAAAAAAATGTAAGTCGAACCATCCTGAGTCGGGGACCATCTGTATAGCTAAGTGTTATATAAAACACTTTTATGTACTTCCTGTTTCCATAAGGAGTTTCTCTAGATGCATTCCTGGATTCTCTCCATCCTTTGATCATTACTCCTTAAGGAAATGTGAAAAATATATCTGCATTGTAAATCTGGAGAGTGGACATGTTCATCTCAACTGCAACAGTTCCATTCTTTTGGGAGGATGACTCTCAACAGTTTTTCTCTGCTCCTCCATTCTATAAATCTTATCTTGACAAGACTCCTGACAAATTGGACTCCATATCAGTATCATCATTATAAAATGGCCTTTACATTAACTTTCTGTTATGTTTTGTTCCCTGTTCAGACCCACCTGAAGAAGAGTTGGGCTGTTGATTGAGTGAAGTCTTAGAAAGCTGTCAAATCAAAATTAATTCTAAAGAGCTTATGACTGAGTTGGAGAGATGAAGCATGAATATATGAGAAGATAAAAGGATATATTCATGACTTTTTTCAAAGAAGTACATGTTTTCTGACAGTAAACTAGATCACATGATAAATGCTGGAAAAGTCTCAACTGGGTGAAGACCACAAGTGACTGGATGAACCACTCTAGGAAAACAAGATTGAGGAGAGCATGGAAGAATGAAAAGGATCTGTATTGGCAAAAGAGAGTAGGGTGAGAGAAATTATATTAAAATATGTCAGGAAAATACAAAGTCAGTATCACCTCTGTGATTTTGACCTTTGCCTTTTCCCTTATCAACTTCTTCATCTTACCTCTGAGAGTAACAAGACATGCTCATCTCTTTTTGCTCATTTTTCAATTGTCTAGAAATACTGGGTGAAGGGTAGAGCAAGACATATTAGACTTACAATAACCTGTGCTCTAATTACCTGTTCAGTCCTATTCCCTGGTATTCTCCTTTTCATTATTTTATTTGCTCATTTCATTCATTTATTCATTCATGCAGTTAATGAATCAGCCAACGTGCATTCATTCAATGGTTACTGAACATCAGCTATCTTTGGGGCTCTGATGACACTATAGTAAAGAAGACAGATGCAGGTGTGCCCTTGTGAAGTTACAATCAATCAGAGAAGACAAACATAAAGCAAATTATTTCAAATAATCAATCATTGCTGTTCTACCTAGAAACCATGAAGTGAGAGTATAGGTTTGGGATACAGAAGATGGCTCAGTTTAGCTGAACACAGGGTTATTTAGTTAATTTTTCATTCATAAAATATTATGTTCCTTTACAAAACATGCTAAGCACTTTGCTAAGCTCTCAGTGTAGTTGGGTATAACTTCAGAAAAAGCAGAAATTCTTAAAAGGTAAGAATTTTAAAAAGGATTGAATGCCAAGTGTCTGGATATCAGGTTTATACCCAAAAAGATCACCTCGGTTTTAGACAAAAGTTTGTGAAATTTCTATTAATCATACTGATATTTCTGCATAGAAAAGAAGATAAATGTATTATCTGTTAGGGATAATGCCTGTATTTTCACTGATCAGGAAAATATCCTAGAATTTTGTACCTTAAGGAAAAAAACCCACATAATAGTCATTTAAAAAATACCAAATAGCAGGGTGAGCATATTTTCTTTCATCTTTTCAGCCATTTCAAAAATAAGATTGTAAATAATTGTGTGGTTACAGTAAACTGTGTAGCACAGTACTGAGATGCAGGAAACACTTGTCTTCCAATACAGGTTCCTGGGGAGTCCCACTTCTTATGACTTATTTGTATTTGTTGAAAAGGACAGAAACTTTGAATTTAAGTGAAGAATAAAGGCCTCTAGCTACAAGTTATTGTGGAAAAACTGCCCAATTAGTGAATATCTCCCTCAGGTCCCTTCAAAAAGGAAACTCTTCTATCAAAAAGTTATTTGATATGGGAAGCTGCTTTTATTTTAGGAGAGGGAGATAGAAGACCCTCAGTAGAATAACTTAGTCTTTATACCTCTTTTTTCCTTTCTTTTCTTTTCTTTCTTTCTTTCCTCCTCCCTCCCTTCCATTAGGCTATAGTACACACACACACACACACACACACACACACACACACACACACACACACACACACGGAAGAAGAATGGAAAAAGTTTCATATTTCCCTTCCTCATCACCCCCGTTTCTTATTAACCTCACCGAACCAGAAAGCAAGCAAGCAAGACTCTAATAAGTTCTTTTGGAAAATGAACATGCTGAGATTCAGAACCAAACCATTTAAAATGTACATTTGCTATATATTAAGTGTGCGGACTAAAGTCACCACAGTATAGAGATTGCTTCCCTATGATAGTAGTAGAATAAATTATTGTGTTGGGGGGTGATATCAGCTGTACCCCATTTCCAGATGGTATCCAGAGAGGCTCAGGATGTCTGCTGTAGAGAAATAGAGATGCTAAGAATCTAAACAGGAGGCTTGTTCCCTAGAGCCATGGAAAGAAGCTCAGGCCAGCACTTGAACACAGAGCTACAGAAGGCTGACTTTGACTGGAGCTTTGGATTGGTCTAATGAGTATCCAGTTGGGAAGATAAGGTGGATGTTTAGAGTTTCTTAATCTGTTTTCACTCAGGCAACATGAAAGCTCTCCATGTGTTTGTGGCACTGTAGTTAAGTGTAAGGGCTATACACAGCATGAATAAGATTGAATTTCTCAGAATCCTCTACGTTAAGTGTATAGAGTCACTTTTCACTTCAGAGCCCTTAAAAAATATGACTGGTTTTTATACCCAGAGCTGTGGAACACATTTTTCCCCCAGTGCACTGAAATTTTCATGAAGCTATATAATCTACTGGTTTTCACAAATGAGTGATCCTCAGGTTGTGGAAATTTTGAGATTAAGAAAAAGTCCTCTTTACTGAATAAAACTTGATAAAAAGAACCAACAATGTAAAACGGGCTAAGAAATTGAATTCAATCTGGTCACTTATATTTACTATATACTTGATTATAAATAAATAAACATAAGTCTACAAGTTATTTATCTTTGGGTGAAATTATAAGAAAATAGAAACCGAAAGTCACAATGGCATTTAATTTTGAAAATGGATAGTCTTATTGAGGAAAGGACTTGGAAATTTATACTACTAAAATGGAGATGAGATGCTTGGGTAATATTTATATTCCAATTGTCTCAGGGGCTCAAGAAATGAAGACTATTAATTAGATTGGCCAAAGGTTTTATTTGAGTTAAAATTTATATCCCCACCTTGTAATCATGTTCACAATTCTTTCAATGTTTCTTAAGTAATGGAATGAAATTCTTTGAGATATGCAACAGTTTATTGAGATTACCATTTGAACTCTCAAGAGTTTGTTTTAATCTTCTATTACCCACACAATTGGTAAAAGACATTTATTTCAGAAATCACATTTGTTACAATATGCTTAACATGGAAAGTTTTATTTGTTTAAATGTTATAAGAATTTGGATATACTCGAGCTATAAAATGAACCCATTAGGCTTATGGAAATTAATCTAACGTTTAAGACCTCTATGGCTTTATGTTTATTAATTCCACCTCTATAAATACAGTGTTAAATCTCTTTAGTAAGAAAACAGTCTTGGTTTTCACCTCAAAAGCACATTTATTCTAAATACTAACTTTTGAAAATTTAATTTTCCACACAAGGCAAAATCCTGTTTCTTTCACAATGTCAAGCCAAAGAAATTGATCTCATCCTTAGGGCCTGTACTTTACCTTAACCAATCCTAAACTCGTTTAAGCTACTTGACCAATTATGAATGGTGGGACTTCCAAAGCAGACAGGAATATAATGCACAATGAGTCCTCTACTCTAATGGTTCTCAACATTTGGTTCCCAGTCCAGCAGCAAAAGTATTACCAGCACCGCCTGTTGACATGTTATAAATGCAGTTTAGAACCCTGCTCTGGACCTACTGAATTCGAAGGTAATTCTGACTCACAGTGGAGTTTAATAACCACTGCTCTACTTTATTTAGCAAATCAGCACCACTCGCCATTATGGACAAATGTGCCTCCATAGCTGTTTTCTAATTTTTTTCTAATATTGCCGTTAAAGCATTCATAGCCCCTCAATTAACCCATGCTGTGATTTTCTCAGGTTTGTAGGAAAAAAAAGTAGCTTCCCCACAAAAACATCTTTGACTCCGTTTTCACCTGCATTCTATAAAGACAAGGTAGCTTCATCAAACACATGCACTTCAAAATCTCAAGGATGAAAAACCTATCTAGAGACATTTTTATTCTGCTTAGTTTACAGCCAAGATATCAGTATCATCTTATGAGTTTATATGCCAAAAGATCTGGCAAGGCAATAAATTCATTTCCCTGAGTGTTTCCAATTGATACACTTAAAAAGCAATACACGTAAAGAATAGAAGTGCCTATGTGAGCACATTTCCTTAGCAGCTAGCTGATGTTAATGTTTAATTCACTTCTGCGGAAGAGTGATGACAGATATGAGGCTCTAATTGAATAGACACACAGCTGCCTTTAATACTGTACAGTTAAAAACCTGTCAAGAAAGTATGATTATTCTCTTTTTTCTGAGAAAATATTACAGAAGACAATGAATGTATCTCAGACACGGCATAGTGAGGTGTGGTTGAGAAGATTAAACTACCTTATATTACATTACATATTTATTTGTGTGAAAAGAATGTGAGTTTCATGATAGTAGAGACGTTGTCTCTCTTGTTTAGCCTAGATGTGTTCTTAATTTTAGAACTGGATAAAAAAAACTAAGTGATAAATGAAACAAACACACAAACTGAGAAGGAAGGATGTCTATAAATCCTAAGTAACATTTCTCTTGAGAGTCTCAGTTTCTTCATCTGTAGAAAAAGACAAAGACAAGGGAGAAACTGATGTACAAATGAATAACGGCCAGATGGTATATAAAAATAGAACTCTGACCCACAATCTGCAACAATTTGTAAGGATGCCAAACCATAATCTGAATAGCAGTTGACTCCAAATTGTCAGGACTTAGCCAACTACCAGTTTCCCTAATTTCTGCCTCCTCTTCCAACTAAGAACTAACCAGAGAAAGACAAATATGCTTCTTTAACCAACCCCATAGGATGTCTTGTCTCTAGTTAGCCCACCTCCAGCTTCCTCATGGCAACCACTTCCAATCAGGGCATACCTTAAGCCTTCTTTTTTTTCTCCTATAAAACTTTTATACTCCCCTGTCTGCCTATAAGTCTGTCAAACATAGGTGATGGTGGCTGACTTCCTTGCTATATATAGCAAGCTGTGAATAAACAGCATTTGCTTGTTCTAATTTCGGTAATCTTTATCCATTTCCATAGAAGTGAGCCTGTAATATTTAAATGTTCTCAGCACTACAATTTTATAAATTTCTAGAGACTATGACCTCCAAGGAAGAATTTACATCAATCTAAATGCAATCTTCCAACTCTAGATGATAAAACCATAATGAAGATGCTATGCGAGAACGTTAAAAGAGTGCTAAGGGGCTTCCCTGGTGGCGCAGTGCTTGAGAGTCCGCCTGCCGTTGCAGGAGACGCGGGTTCGTGCCCCGTTTCGGGAAGATCCTACATGCCGCGGAGCGGCTGGGCCCGTGAGCCATGGCCGCTGAGCCTGCGCGTCCGGAGCCTGTGCTCCGCAAATGGGAGAGGCCACAACAGTAGGGTGGGTTAGCCACAGGAAAAAAAATCACAAATTTCAAGTGGGCTTTTCAAACAGGGTATTATCATGTTATCCACATTGTTTTCAAATCACAATTTGCACCGCAGTGAACCAACCAGAGTTCCAAATCCCTCATTACTCATCCCAGAACAGGAAAGCTTCAAAGAACACTGCCAAAGCTGAGGATACTATTTAATAGATCCATTCTTCCACAGATATATTTGAAAAAAATTATACAAGTATAAGGTCTTGATCAGTGACCTTCTAAAGTTAGGGTGGTAGGAGGGTCAATTGGGAATGTCCACTTTGTGTAAAATGACTAAAGTGGTGGTTATCTATACAGTACTTAAAAACAACAATAAAACTGAGTAAAAGTTGCTGTGATTTTGATTATTCCCTGGTAACAATCTAAACAGCAGTTTATCAATCTATACAATGCACTGGTAATCTAAACAATGTCAGTGTTAAAAAGGAAACAAAAAAAACAAAAAAAACACTAGAGGGATAAGGGGGTCTGGAGTTTCCCTGGTCTAAGTTCAAAACAATGGCTCTAGTTACACTGAGGTTGAATGTCAGTAATATATATGTGAGCTACATTTTACCTACAGTTTTATTACTTACCCTTTAGCAAAAAGTAAACTCAACATAAAAGTTAACTTCAAACACACCCTTTAGCAAAAATTAAACTTAACATAAAAGTTAACTTCAAACACTTTTTTATTCAGTTGACTCCTTGACACATGCAGGCTCAGGCATGTGTCAAGAAAGTCTCATTTCTTTTGAGAATAAGATTGCAATCATCAAGTTTTTCAAGCTCACTTTGGGCACATTATATATCTCTAACACCATGATTCTACTTACCTCTGTGTTTAAATAAGATATTTAGAATAAACAGTGATAATACAATGATTTTGAAGATGAAGCATTAGAACTTGACTCACGTCAATTCTGCCATTCTATACTAACACTTGGTGTCTTTATTTGTGAAAAAAGTAAAACACTTAAATGAAATGTGAAGAGTAAGGTGAAATATTTTTGTTTGGTGTCTAAGAGCTTAGAATACAGAATGGCCTGTTAAATTTGAATTTGGTTAAACAGTGATTTTTTTAAAAATATAAATACATCCCTTTCAATATTTGAGACATACGAAAAATAAAATATTTTTTATTTGTCAGAAATTCAAATTCAATTGGGTATCCTGTATTTTATTTGCTAAAACTGAAATATTATTAGAATTTTAGTTCATAAATGACATAGCTTACTGAATTTGAAAACGTTTAAAGATGAAATAAAGTAGAAAATTTTTTCAATGTTTTGATTATTTTAAAACTGAAGAATGAATTAAGAAACTTCATTAAAATTAAAATTTTCTGCTCTGCAAAACACAATATCAAGAGTATGAGAAGAAAGACAAGCCACAAACTGGGAGAAAATACTTGCAAAAGACACATCTGATAAAGGCCTGTTATCTAAAACATACAAAGATTTCTAAAAATTCAACAATAAGAAAATGAACAACCTAATTAAAAAATGGGCAAAAGAGCTTAACAGACACCTCACCAAAGAAAGTATACAAATGGCAAACAAGCATATGAAAAGATGTTAGTATATCATTAGGCATTTGCAAATTAAAAGAATGAGATACCGATACACACATACTGGAATGGCCAAAATCCAAAATACTAACAACACCAAATGCTGGCTAGGATTCATTCATGCTGGTGGGAATTAGGTACAGCCACTTTGGAAGACAGTCTGGCAGCTTGTTACAAAACTGTATTTTACTATATATATTACTATATGATATAGCAATCATACTCCTTGGTATTTACCCATGAGTTGAAGACATACATCCACACAAAAAGCTATATGGCAATGTTTATAATAGCATTATTCATAATCACCAATATTTGGAAGCAACAAAGGTGTCCTTTGGCAGGTGAACTGATAGATAAAACTTTATAGATTCATATAATGGAATACTACTCAGTGCTAAAAATAAATGAGCTCTCAAGGCATGAGAGATATGGAGGAAACTTAAATGCATATTACTAAAGTGAAAGAAACCAATCTGAAAAGACTGTGTACTACATGATTCTAACTATATGACATTCTAGAAAAAGTGAAACAGTAAAAAGAGCTGTGGTTGCAATGAGTTAGTGGGGAGAGGAGATGAACAGCACAGAAGATTTTTAGGGCAGTGAAACTATTCTGTGTGACACTTCAATGGTGGATACATGTCATACATTTGTCAAAACTCATAGAATATACAACACCAAAAAAATGCTAATGTGAACTACAGAATTTGGATGATGATGTGTCAATACAGGTTCATGGAGTATAACAGATGTACCCCTGTGGTGTGGTTATACCTGTGTAGGAGCAGGGGCTATATGAGAACTCCCTGTACTTGCCACCCAATTTTGCTGTGAAACTACAACTGCTCTAAAACATAAAGTTTACTAATTTAAAATATCAAATGTCAAAGAATGATGTTTTCTTTTGTCTCTTTTGTACTGTTAATTTTATTTCATTTCTTTTTTTTACAGGCACACGTATATATAACACCCAATAAAGAAAATTTTCACTTTCTCAGTTTCTTTTGTGGTTATTATTCATTGCATTTCATGATTATTATGGAAAATGATTATTATATAGAGAAATGGGTATTTAAAGTGCCTGATTTAGATGCCAAATGCACTAAGTTCTCCACTGGTGTCTATAATTTTCCTATTACTAAAGGCTACATAACAAGTTTCCTTTTACCTGCAACTGAATTCATACATCAGAGCTTTTTAACATGCCAGAGATAAGGGTAAAAGTCATAAATTAATATTTACAGCTCAACTCAGTTATCTGCTGCTTCTTTTGTTTGCTAATTTTCTTGAGACGAAAATTTGTTGGGAAAAAAAAAAAATCTCTAAGAGTACTTCCTAATAACTCTTTTTCTGAATGGGGGCTACTTGGAAATGCTTTTTTGCAAAAGTTTAACCTTGGTGTTTGCTGACCCCACAAGAAAATTTTCCCAAGAGATTTGAGAAGAGCTCCTGCTAAATTAAGATTATATTTTTCTAACAAGAAGCCAGAGGAACACTACTTACATTTTTGATAAAGAAATTGATTCGCCTGTGAAGCCATCAGGTCCTGGGCTTTTGTTTGTTGGAAGATTTTTAATCACAGTCTCAATTTCAGTGCTTGTGATTGGTCTGTTTATATTTTCTATTTCTTCTTGCTTCAGTCTCGGAAGGTTGTGCTTTTCTAAGAATTTGTCCATTTCTTCCAGGTTGTCCATTTTATTGGCATATAGTTGCTTAAAGAAAACAAAAAGATTATGAAAGGAAAATGTCTGCATTCTCCAGCTCTCTAATTCTAGGTTACTTCTTCCCAGAATTATCCCATCCTTTAGAAAAATAACCATTCATCCACTCTTCTCTCCTTATACCTGGTATATCTCTGTTGTTGGCATTATAGTATGCAACAAGTATTGTTTATATCTCTGCCTTGCCAAGAAGACTGACTACACTGTGAGGTAAAGGATGTATGTATGTATGTATTTGCATATACCTAGAACAGATGTGTCTGCAGCAAATACTCATTGAATATATGTATTTTTAAGATTAAATACTTTTTTTTGAGATATAACTGACATTTAACATTATATTAGTTTCAGGTATGCAACATGATTTGACAAATGTATACATCACAAAACGATCACCACAATAAGTTTAGTTAACGTTCGTTAGCACACAGTTATAATTTTTTTCTAGTGATCAGAATTTTTAAGATCTACTCTCTTAGCAACTTTCAAACAATACAGTATTATTAATTATAGTCACCATGCTATATACATCCCAAGTACTTATTTATTTTATAACTGGAAGTCTGTACCTTTTGACCTCCTTCACCCATTTTTACCCAATCATTATCACCCCACCTCTGGCAACCACCAATCTGTTCTCTGTATTTATCAGAATTTTTTTATATTCCACATACAAATGAAATCATATAGTATTTGTCTGTCTCTGTATACTTATTTCACTTAGCATAATGCTTTTAAGGTCCATTCATGTAGCTGCAAACAGCAAGAGTTCCTTCTTTTTATGGCTGAATAATATTCCATTGTGTTTGTATTTATCCATTCATTCACTGGTGGACACAGGTTATTTCCATATCTTGGCTATTGTAAATCATGCTTCAACGAACATGGGGGTGCATATATATTTTTGAGTTAGTGTTTTCATTTTCTTTTGATAAATACCCAGAAGTGGAACTGCTGGATCATACGGTAGTTCTATTTTTAATTTTTAAAGGACCTCCATAATGTTTTCCATAGTGTCTGCACCAATTTATATTCCCACCAACAGTGCACAAGGATTCCCTTTTCTCCACATCCTTGCCAGCACTTGTTATGTCTTTCATTTTTGATAATAACCATTCCAAGAGATACGAGGTGACAACTCATCATGGTTTTGGTTTACATTTCCTTGATGATTAGTAATGTTGAGCATTATTTCACGTGCCTGTTAGGCATCTGTATGTCTTGTTTGGAAAAAATGTTTATTCAGATTCACTTCCCAGTTTTTAATTGTATTGTTTATTTTTTTGTTATTGAATTGTAAGAATTATTTGTATATTTTGGATATTAACCACTTGTAAGATATACAATTTGCAAATATTTTCTCCCATTCCATAGGTTGCCTTTACTATACAGAAGCATTTTAGTTTGATGTACTCCCACTTATTTATTTTTGCATTTGTTGATAGATATTTTTCATAGTACTGATTTTCCAGATAAATACCTAGATAATTCTAGCACTTTCTATTAATGACTGGAAAAAAGAATCAGGTTAAATTTGAATTAATGATTCACAACCAGGACTTAATTCTTCAGGAAAGGTTGTGGAGGAACAGAACTGCTCTATTGGGTGTAGTCCATATTGAAGGGTTAGTTTTCCCAGCTCTAGCGTTCATGATTTGTGAAATATTAGATACTTTACAATCTAATTGGGACATATCTTTGGCACTTATGTTCTAAAAGTGTCTTCATGTGCTCCAGACTCTTATAGCCCTATGGCTACTTATGCTTAATATCTTCTGGTTTATGTTACTCTGGCATATTCAATGTATACATCATCTTTGTAAAAACTAAAAAAAAAAAAAAAAAAAGATCATTTCTATTCAGAAATATTTTCTGTAGTATTATATCATTGCAAAAAAATAAACTGAATATGACTCATACTTTCCAGACCATTTTTATTTTGGATAAGGAAGAGCTATGTGCTTATGTTTGTGAACTGAGGCTGAGGAGGGAAATAGAGAAGGCCCGAATGATTGGTGGTTTTGGCCTCTAAAATGCCTAGTAGGTTATGTGAAATCTATATTAACCACTCACTCCACCCTTTTACCCATGTACATTTATTTCTTTTATTGCCTTTAAAAATTTCAAATTTTCCCTACTTCTCTTCATCAGCAATAAAAATATAAATAGATATTGAGCATCTTTTACATCCAAAACAACTAAAGTTAGTTGCTTGGTACTAAAATTAGTTGTTTGGTAAATAAGGAAATAAAGGAAACTAACTCTTGAGTGACAAGTAGGTAACAGGCACTGTGCTAAGCACTGTACCTACCTCATTTAAAGTTCTTACCAACCCTGTGAGGGTGGTTTTTTAATATCCATTTTATTGATTAGGAATTTGGGCTTAAAGGTTAATTAATTACACCATGGATTAGCACAGCAGTGGCTGAAGAGGAATTCAAGCTATTAAAGGAAAATTTGTTTAAAATGGTAAAATTATGGCTCCCATATAAATATAAACTGGACATATGTTAATTATTTGATTTAATCCTTTAAGTAAAATGAGATTCAGTAAGATGCTAAGATGGGTTCAAAGGAGAATTTAAAGAACCACACATATATAGGCAATATGGAATGCTGAAATGAATTTACAAAGAGTGCAAAACTAGCCAATAGCCACAAGATAATGATCAATGGCATTCCACCAGACACAATTATTTTGCATTCATATGGACAAGAAAGTTTTGTATTACTACAAATTGCTACAACTTACAAAGTTGTAAAATAGCTCAATGACAATGAAAGTTTCAGGCCCTATTAATATCAGAAACCCTGGAAGGAGAGTTTACAATATGACTAGCCATTCATTGAAAAGATACCTAGTATTTTTTTTTGCAGATTTCAAATGTTTGACAATTTTAGTGACACCACTCAGGAGCTACTGACAAAGTTCATGCTCCATACATACATTTGAGATGCCTGTATGGTCTTCAAGAAGTGAATTGAATTGATGGTATTTTGTTTTCTTTCTGTGACCTATGTCTTTCCAAAATTAGAGTGCAAAAATACCTAGCTGTGGGGATTTAGTAAATTCACCCTGGTTAATTTAAGACAGAAATTATCACCATGGTATGAAAGTTCCCATGTCAGTTTTGGCTTAAAAAATTAATCAGTATATTGACATTTCTATCCTTATGCATTTGTTTTTCCACACCACAACAGTGTCAACCCCATAACACTCTGAAAAAAAATAGCTTTTGTCTTTGTTAGTAGAGGTAAAAGTTCATACCTGATTGTAAGCCAGTCACAAAAACTATATAAAGTTCATGACATTTTTTGATCAAGTGGATTACGATATTTTTAAAGGAAACATAAGATGATATTCATCCAAGCAGCATTATTAATTTTTGCTGAGTTCATATAATGGGCTCTTTAAATTTATACATTCCTGCATAATGTTATTCTGGTTCTCATTTTGGTTTCACTGTGTTAGCAAACAAAGAAATAACGTACAGAGCTTGAGCTTCCCAAACAGACCTAGGAGTTTCTCTTATACTATTTGGAGCCTTAAACATATTTATTTTATATAAAATTACTCATCATAGTACATAAATTTGTTTTTTTTGAATTATCTTCTTGTTACAGTCCCACTTTTCTTCCTCTAAGGTCCAGATTCCTTTTGGCTGGATTAAGAGCAAACAAGTTAGAAACAGATCAACTTTGGTTTGATTGCCAACTTTGTGACATGATAGAAATACATAAGCTCTCTAAGTTTTCTCATCAAAGGAAAGAGGAAATAGCTATTTCATAGATTTTTGTGAGTGAAGCTGGTACCTAGCCTATAGGAAATACCTAGTGCCTTGCTATGTTCTGACTTCCTTTCAGATAACTATTGTTATACAATTACCTTCAGACTTGGATGAGAATGTCCCACATATTATATTCCAATATGTCTCTACTAGAAATCCAGTTTTTTATTAGACATGTAGAACATGTAGAAATTGTATTGGTATGTTTCAGTCTCTTGTTTTGGATTGGAAGTTATATTAGTGACAATTCTTCATTCATGTTTTTATTCCATAGTATCTGACATATGTTAGGAATAACATTTTAAATTGTGGAATATTTTTCTCACAATACTTATTTTTATCATTACAATATCCCTCTGAATTAAGTAGTGTAGCATTATTATTACTATTTTTATGGTTGAAAACTTCGAAAATATTTGTTGGCATTTATTTTAAATTTTTATTCATTCGTTTATTATTTGGCTGCATTGGGTCTTCATCACTGGACGCGGGCTTTCTCTAGTTGTGGTGAGCGAGGGCTACTCTTCGTTGGGGTATGCGGGCTTCTCATTGCAGTGGCTTCTCTTGTTGTGGAGCATGGGATCTAGGCACACAGGCTTCAGTAGTTGTGACACATGGGCTCAGTAGTTGTGGTCACGGGCTCTAGAGTGCAGGCTCAGTAGTTGTGGCACACGGGCTTAGCTGCTCCGTGGCATGTGCGATCTTCCTGGACCAGGGCTTGAACCCGTGTCCCCTGCATTGGCAGGTGGATTCTTAACCACTGTGGCACTGGGGAAGACCCTTGGTTGGCATTTAATATGACCTATTTCAGAGACTCTCAGTGACCTACCTTCCTTCCTTTTTTTCTTTTTCTCTCTCTTTCTCTCTTACTGTCTTTCTCTTTCTCTCTCTCTCTTTCATTTGCACCTGACAGTCAAAATTCATTTCTGTGGTGTTTCAGTCACCTTGGACTGCCATAACAAAATATTAGACTGGGTGGCTTAAAAAATAGAAATTTATTTCTCGTAGTTTTGGATACTGGAAAGTCCATGATCAAGGTGCTAGCCAATGTTGGTTTCTGGTGAGAGCTCTCTTCCTCGCTTGTAGATGGCCACCTTATGGCTTTGTCCTCACATGATAGAGAGAAATTAAGCAAGGACTATGATGTCTTTTCTTCAAGGACTCAATCTTATTGGATTTGGCCCCACTCTTTTTTTTTTTTTTTTTTTTTTTTGCGGTACGCGGACCTCTCACTGTTGTGGCCTCTCCCATTGCGGCGCACAGTCTCCGGACGTGCAGGCTCAGCGGCCATGGCTCACGGGCCCAGCCGCTCCGTGGCATGTGGGATCTTCCCGGACCGGGGCACGAACCCGTGTCTCCTGCATCGGCAGGCGGACTCTCAACCACTGCGCCACCAGGGAAGCCCTGGGCCCCACTCTTAAGATCTCATTTAACCTTAATTTCTTCCTTAGAGGTCCCCCCTCTAAACACAGTACCATGGGGTGTGTGTGTGGGGGGGGAGTGCTTCAATACAAAAATTTAAAGGGGACACAAACATTCAGCCCATAACATGTGAGTTGGACTCAAATTGGGGCTGATAATATTGAATACCTTAAAATACAATACTGAAAATTACTTGTTGCTGCTATGTACATTTTTGTCTACAAAGAACTAGAAATACCAGTGGTCATAAATATAGCAAGTGCAGTATGTGATGAATGATTTTTATTTGTTTGCTCTTCTGAAAAATTGGCAAGAGATAGAATTTTAAAAAAGATCTATTGTGGTGCTGGTAATAGTTTCTTCCATGTACTTTTTAAAAAGCTCAATTGTATACAGGGTAGTTGGCATTCATGTCATGTCAAGCAATGGCATCCTTGTCTCAGAAGATCTTGTGACATAGTATTTTGGATTTAGAAGGTACTTGTTACAGATTTGCCTGGAAAAATAAACTGAAGGAAACTTCAAGTGTGTGAGAGATGAGTGTCTCCTAAATCTACATGTTTACTCTAGAATTTTAGCTAGAATAAAAATAAATTGATTAAAAATGTTCTAAAAAAAACTTTAGATTGTGTGTGAATATTTCATATTCTTAATATTAAAAAATAAGAATTGATATTTATTGAATATACTTGCTATTTTTCACTTTCTATTAAAGTAAAATATACATGCAGAAAAGTGCACTGGTAGATAACTCTCTAAGTTTTCATAAAAATGAACATACTTCTGTAAAACAGGACCCAAAAAAAGAAACAATTTTTCTAGAACCCTAAATGCCCTCTCCACGTTCCCTTCCAATCACTATACTACCAGCGCCTATTAAGGGTAACCGCAATTTTGATTTCTGAAACCATAATTTAACATGTTTTTGTAGCTCATCTTAATGGCATTATAGAGTATGTACTCTTTTAAGTGTGGCTTCTTTCACTCAACATTATATTTCTGAGATTCATTGATATTATTGTTGAATTCCATTCCACTGTGTGAATAGCTACTCAACCAATGATGGCAATTAAGGCAGTTTCCAGGTTTGGGCTATTATGAATAATGCTAACAAAACCATCCTGGGACATATCTTCTGGTGAACATGTGTACAGTAGAATTTCTATGCTACGAGAAATGCATATATTCATGTTTAAAAGATTCTGCCAAACACTTTTCCAAAATAGTTGTACTAAATTATATTCTGACTAGTAAAGTATGAGAATTCTCATTGCTCAATGTAATTGTAACTTCTTATCATTTTTGAGCATTTATAATAGTTACTGTTCAGTGAGTAGGCAATTTGCATAGATTATCAATAATCTTCATAACAGCCTTGCAAAGTAGAATGAAATTTTCCCTTGGCAGATGAAGAAACTTTTGTCAATGAGGTTAATATATATCTCAAGGTCAAATAGCTAATAATATCAATGGAAGGACTCCAACTGTGGTGTGCCTGACCATATTGTTTCATAATCTTGATATTATCATAATCTTATTAGTCAAAAATTTAACAAGATAATGTTTGAGACGACCATCTGTAAACTTTAAAAATTCAATTGCCATTGTTGTTTCAATTTGTATAGTTTCTTACACATTTTATATATTATCTGCATAGCAACCTTGTGAGAAGGTATTACCATCTCTTCTGTAAATGAGGAAAATGAAGTTCTGATAATTAAGTAACATTCATGAATTTATATTGAATGACATCTCTAAGAGGTCAGAGTACATAGAGTATGGAATGTGAGTCATTTAAGGACAGGGACTCTTACTCACCACTGTATCCCTAGTGCTAGGAAGAGTGTCTGGCACATAGGAAGCCCTCAATAAATAATTGATGAATGATTGAATGACTAAATGAAAGAAAATCCAAAAAGGGATTATATGAACATGTTTCTCTAACTAGTAAGTATGTAGACAGGAGGCTGAACCTCAGTAATCTGCCTCAAACCCTTGGTAGAAAAAAAAAGGTCCCTCCTGGAGGATGTGTATATTAATTTTATCAAGTTTCTCTCTAAATAGAGTTGTTTTCACAAACCAAGAAAATCACTTTCTTTCTTTCTGTTAGAAATGCATACTGGGGAATTAAAGACATATATTTGAATTGAACATTATCATCTGGGAAAGTTTGTTTTTTTATCCACCCATTTAATAAATATCTTCTAAGTGCCTTCCAGGGACTAAAAAACATGCCATGTGCTGGGGATGACTGATGGAAATGGAAAACACATCCTTTGTCTTTATAAATGTCATAGTTACAGTGACATATATTCCTTGGGACTCAGTTCCCTAATCTAAAAACTGAAATGATATTAATATTATCTAATATTGTAATAACAATATTAGAATATTTTGATGATTAAATGAGATAGTGCATCTATGAGATAACATTTGGCTGCTTATAAAATAGAATGGCCAATATTGTGAATATTCTTGATTTATCTTTAGCATAGTGACCACCAATATATGGAATCATAGAAAACAGTATTTTAGGTGCAGTATCCCATTTCTGTTTTGTTTTATGGCCCTAGCATCTATAAAGAGAGGTATTCATTGATCCCTCTCTCACTCATTTATTGAACAACTCTTTTTTACTATATGGAAACCCCAAGTCTTTTCTTTGTTGGTTTCTCTAATTACTTTTATGTTCTATTTTACAACAGAGAAGTTAGTTGTTTGTGGATTAAAATGCAACTTTCTGTCACTCAAAGAGTATAAATGCAATCCCCTGAAATGACTATCTCCTAGGATGCCACTTTCTTTGTTTGTTAGATAGCTCCCATTATTCTCTCTAACTTGCTGTGTGGCCTTTTTTCTCTTTCATCCAACAGGAAAGTTTCCAAACCTAGAGTTTTTTTCAAACAGAACTTTCAGGCCACTAGAGAAATCATGCTTTCCCACCTGCGTTGTAAAAGCAGTGTTTTTCTTCCCAAAGCGTACAGGTGTTAAGGCAGTGGATAGTGGCAGACAAACGGTTCTACATAGCCTCAGCTGGGAGTCCCAACAGAGTTCTGTCCTTCCACTGAGCTCCCAGGCCCAGGAAATATACACTTTGGCCCTTTCTTTGGTTCTGCCACTTGGAAGCTAGTCTGCTCAGAGCACATCATTGATTTCTAGGTCACAGTACAGCTACATTCCACTAGCGAGAATTCTGTTACAACACTAACTTCAATATGAATAAATAATGCCCCATTCATTCTCCAGTCATTAAGTGAAGGTATTGTTTATGCTAGACTTTGTGCTAAACATTGGCATTACAGAAATAAATATGACATAGTCCATTTCCACTAAGACTACAACATACTATGCCTCTTGGTAGTGTTATTAAGAGACACCTGTGTAATTTTATTGATGAGTTCTGAAAGGTCAACTTATCTTGGTCTTGGAATTCTTAACCTCCCAAAGTCAGTAATCACAGCATTCTCTTCCTAAAGGCAACTTTTAAAATCTGTTCTCAGTTCCCCTGACTTCCTGTCCTGGAGGCAAGTCCGGTGTTCCCTTCCCATCATGCTTACTCTTTCCCTTACAAGACGGTTAAGACATAATTTAGGCAAAAATGAAAAGTAAAGAATAAAAACAACTGTTATTTCACTTGCAGTAGAGAAATTGATTGCCAACCATCACTGTAGTCATTTGTATATTCTCTAGTATTTCATGCATAGTGTCAAATATCTAGCTTGAAACTAGGATGTAAAAATCCCTATTAGTAGCCAAAGTGCAACAGCAAAAATCTCTATTAAATCTCCTGAATCTACTCACGGTAGGGGATCACTAGATCCAGCACAGTGATAACTCAGGCAACTGAACAGCAATGGTTTTACCCTCAATTTATTAACACATATAACTATTCATTCAGTTTAGCAGTCTGGAATATTCAATGTTGTTACATAATGAAGAGGTAAGCATTTCAAACTTAGTGCCTAAAAAGTTTCAAGTAAATTATTTTAATGATAACTGATGTGCACGGTGCTAACATTGTTAATGCCAAAAAATGAGAAATATAGGCTTATTTTCTGTGATAAAGAATATAGGAAAATGTATGAAATAATTTTGAGTGATTTTTTTCACTTATAATGATTAAAATTTAAAAGATAATTTAAAAATTTCTTACCCCAATTGGATACATTTCTGTTATTCAGAAAAGTAAGTTTTTGAAATGTATGTGAAGGAAAAGTTATATGTGTGTAAACTGTTTTGTCTGTGGGTGTGATATTTTCATTCATCTTAGTGGCATCATCTCTTTTGAAAAGAATCTCTTAACAAGTCTGTTGAAACAAAGTTAACAAGCACCTAAACTGTGATTAATTGGAGGAACTCAGTTCTTGAACTCTATATAGTTGTTTACTTTAGAACTCACTGAGAACAAATTATTGAAAGAATAAATAATAAAATGAATAAGAAAAATACCTCAAATTCATTTTTAATATCAGTCATATGATTTTCATCAGCAAATTCAAGTAGTAGTAATAAGTGACAAAGATGATAATATAACCATAGAAGAAACTTAACTTTGCCTACCTAGCTTAAGCTTTGGCCAGAATGTCTAAAATTGTGGCCAAGAAGTTTTCTAGTGAAGGTGGGAAGAATCTAACTTCCAGCTAAACTAGCTCATGATTGAAATTGGAATGCTTGAGAAAATTCAAGGAGTCTGGCTGTGATTGCCTTTGAATTTAGGAAATCATTTGGAACATAGCCACTGTGCTCAAATAAAGTTTAGCCATCCAATGTGCGCGTTGGGCTCATTTTGTGGTTATGTATGAGACTCCATCTAACATTACAGTAATAACATTTGGATTTTACTTCTGATTTTTTTTTTTTTTTGGTCATTTGCATTTCTCTGCTTTTGACCAGACATTTCTATGCAGGAGATCAGGTGATGTAAGGCACCAACACCATGCTTGGAGATGTTGAGGTCACTCTAGTACAGTAAGAAGAGCTAGTTTGGTTCCAGACCCTTTGGCAGGAGGATGACTTGAAGGCATATGCTGCAATGGGAGTAGCTGCTACTTCTGTCATTTTCACTCTCTCCTTCACAAACTTCCTGGCAAGGGAAATACCACAAGCAAGGAGGAAGAGAAAGAATCCATTACAAAAAAATTTTACTTCTGTTCAGTCTCACATGGTGCAACAAAATGTATGCACATAATTTCCCATTATGCTTACAGAAAGAAAGGTTCACTAGGTGAGAAATAGACATCATTTTCTGGGAAATTTCTTGGCAACTCTTAGACAAGTGAGACGAAAGGAATAAATATCAAAATAGTGAAAAATTGAACAAGGTAGTAAGGGCTGGTAAATAAAATCAGTATCTAAGTCAAATCTGTGAAAAACTGCCTTTCTATATCACTGAACTGGCCATTTACAAAAGTGCTCAGGATTCTTCAAACAAAATCATTAAACACAAAACCCTAGTTAGATTGAAGAGAAACTGTTTTCAAACTAATGCTTTCATGTAGGCACAGAGACCTTAATGAAATTAAACAGCAACAAAAAAATAAATTTATAGTATTATATGACTTAGATCATGGTTTAAAAATACTAGACCAATGTTAAGGTCAATCTCCATGTTTACTGGAGAAAGGCTATGCTTACAGTTACAGCCTTGGGGAAACTTCATTGTCTCTGAGGACCATCCCAACCATTTCTTTTTCTTTTTTTTCATAGCTGTCAGTTATTCAGACATTTTTGTATTCCTTTTTCTCAGTAACCAGAATATTCTTGTGCTCACCTTTGCCCATTCACTTTCAGGCACACTAAGCTGATAGATATTATTCTTCTGACTTCTCAGCTTTCTTACTTTTTCCAAAAGTAATCACATAGCATCCTCCTGAATTTTCTACACTTTAAAAAAATGCATAAGCCTTTCAGATGTGTGGTGAGGGCAAAAGTATAGTTTTTGAATTGACACAAAATTTTCCAGAAAAAAGTAATAGACCAATTAAGATAGCAAAAGAAACAGCAACTTGAAAATGATACTTTCAAAACTTGATGGTAGAAAAGCCTGACAAACTTGAGAACATGGGCAGTAAGACCATCCTAAGATCAGGAGTCATCTGCTGGAGATCAGAGAGAAGTGAAAGGAGGTTCTTGAATGGACCCTATAAACTAACGTAATACAGCATATGCTCACATCCCCAAATAAAGGAATGTTTCTGCCCATAATGAATAGAAACCTGGGTAAGGGGCACAAAAGTCAATCCGTGAAATCGAGAAAATTCCTTACGTATTCTAAATTTCTGGTGAGTACAAAAAAAAAAAAAACCCCAAAACACACTACGTCTATGGGTGTAGGAGAATACATATGAGAATTTATAGAATTGTGTTGGTCTGAGTTCTTATGACCTTCAGAAATATCCATTAGGTACTCTTTTAAAATGGCAGAGCCTACTCATGAGGAAATATACTGAAAATAGAAAACACATTGAGCATGGCAAATGAAAAAACAATCTACAGAATAGCAGAGAAAATACTTGCAAATGCTATGACCAATAAGGGGTTAATATCCAAAATATATAAACAGCTCATACAACTCAATATTAAAAAAACAAACAACTTGATTAAAAAATGGGCAGAAGACCTGAATAGACATTTTTTCTGAAGAAGATATACAGATGGTCAACAGGCACATGAAAAGATGCTTAACATTGCTAATCATCAGAGAAATGCACATCAAAGTCTCACACCTGTCAGAATAACTATCATTCAAAAGTCTACAAATAACAAATGTTGGCGAGGATGTGAAGAGAAGGGAGACACTGTACACTGTTGGTGGGAATGTAAATTGGCGCAGCCAGCCACTGTGGAAAACAATATGGAGGTTCCTCAAAAAACTAAAAACAGAACCAGCAATTCCACTCCTGGGTATATATCAGAAGAAAACAAAACCACTAATTTAAAAAGATATATGCACCCCAATGTTCATAGCAGCATTTTTTACAATAGCGAAGTATGAAAGTAGTCTAAGTATCCATCAACAGATGGATAAAGAAGATGTGGTATATATGTATGTTTGCATACACACACACACACACACACACATGTGCGCGCACACACACTGGAATACCATACTCAGCCATAAAAAAAGAATTAAATTTTGCCCTTTGCAGCAACATGGATGGACTTGGAGGGCATTTTGCTAAGTAAAATAAGTTAGGCAGAGAAAGACAAACACCCTATGTTATCACTTATATGTGGAATTTAAAATATAAAACAAACTAATAAATATAACAAAGCAGAAACAGACTCACAGACAAAGAGAACAAACTAGTGGTCACCAGTGGGGAGAGGGAAGCAAGGAGAAAGATAAGGATGGGGGGTTAGAAGATACAAAATTCTATGTATAAAAATAAATAAGCCACAAGGATATATATGTGCAGCACAGGGGAAATATAGCCATTATTTTGTAATAACTTTAAATGGAGTATAATCTCTAAAAATGTTGAATCACTACATTGTAAACCTGAAACTAATATTTTATATCAACTTTTCAAAGAAACATCTGAGCAGATTTCCATTATATGGAACTGAACAGAAACGTGTCACATGTCCATTCCTAAATAAAACACTGGAGAGAAAAATGAGACCACTTTGATTTTCTAATATCAATCCCGATTTATTCCCTGGGAGAGCTTGCATGGCCACCAAATACGGGATTCTGTAAATGAAGAAAGTGAGGATGGTAGTTGTTAGGTAGGTAACCCACAGTGTCTCTCATACTAACACATGGTTATCCATCTAAAAATGTTCATTTTAACTTCTCAAAGATCTCAGAGCGAACCATATTTAATTACAGAGAGGGAAGAGTTAAATGGCCATCTTTTTCTGTCCTCCAAACTTTATACATTTATAAAGTTAAAAACTCCATGAACTGAGAAATTAATATTTCCAAACATTCTTAATGAAAATATTTGGAATCCACTAGAATGTGAACTTTAAAGGTCAGAGATTTTTGTCAGTTTTGTTTAATGGTGCATCCCAATGTCTAGCACTGTGCCTGGCATATGGTAATTGTTCAACGAATATTTGCTGATTGTGTTGAATAACTAAATGGATGTGTTTACATATGAAAAAGGAAGGAAAAATAGAGCTTTAAAATTTGAGAAAAAATCTTGCCACATGAATTTATTATGGCCTTAATGTAGATGTGTGGGAGTATTCAGATATATTTTACTTCCCAACTTGTTATGTTTTTGTCTCACAAACAAAAAGAAATGCCTCAGAGAAGGATATGACACCTGTGCTGTACCCTTCAAAGCATTGCCCTTAGCTTGGTGGATAGACTAAGAGAGTATTTCAGTGAAGATGCTGAGAATGCTAACATATTCTGTATATAATATTTTACTCGTTACTTTTTCTCCCTCTTCCCACATAGTCTAAGAGGTCTTTTTATATATTATTTATGTCATCTGTGCCATATATATTTTTTTTGCGGTACACGGGCCTCTCACTGTTGTGGCCTCTCCCATTGCGGAGCACAGGCTCCGGACGCGCTGGCTCAGCGGCCATGGCTCACGGGCCCGGCTGCTCCGCGGCATGTGGGATCTTCCCGGACTGGGGCACGAAGCCGCATCCCCTGCATCGGCAGGCGGACTCTCAACCACTGCACCACCAGGGAAGCCCCTGTGCCATATTTTTAAACCTATGAGACAACTTGATACCTCCTTTGGGAAAGTTGTTAAACGGAGCATAGGGTTTTGGATGTTAAAAAGTAGTGAAAGACCCCAGACATCGATTAAAAAAAAGTATGATATTGAAATCAATCTAGTAGTTCAAGGCCTGCTCACTCATTAGGGAGCTAGAAACATTTATCCAGGATTTTCTGATGTATAATTGAAAAGTAAAACGCTGTATGAAAGTTTCATTTTGCATGCTGGGAACTGAAAATCCAAAGCAAAACTTGCTGTTGATGCGTTCATGTTTTCCGCATTGTTGCTGCTGCTGCTAAGATGACTATTTTTATCACTACTAATTTATAGACAGTTAAGAAATTCTTTAAGTTTTTCAATAAAAAATAATCATCAGCAGCATGTTGGCATCTCCGTGGGGAATATATACTGTGACAAAGATAACAGTGAGTGATGTAGCCAAAAAGTTAGAGAAGCAATTCAGAAATCCAGCAATCTCTTTTAACACTGACAAAGTAAGAGAACATGCCTCTGAGTTTGATTTCTGGGAAGGATTTTCAACTGTGGAAATAAAAGCAAGAATTAAAATGTTGGCAAATATTGATGGACTAGGCCAGGGGTCCCCAACCATTGGGCTGTGGACCGGTTCCGGTGCGCCTGCCTGTTAGGAGCTGGGCTGCACAGCAGGAGATGAGCGGCGAGCGAGCGAAGCTTCATCTGCCGCTCCCATTGCTCGCATCACCCCCTGAACCATCCCGTCCCCCCACAACCCCCCACCCCCGCCTCCGCCACCGGTCGGTAGGAAAACTGTCTTCCAAGAAACCGGTCCCTGGTGCCAAAAAGGTTGGGGACCGCTGGACTAGGCGTCTTAAAGTTGCAGCTGGACTTAAATCTAGGTATAAGAGAAATCCTTATGCTACCAGTTTCAGGACAATATGGAGTTCTCAAGTAAGAAAAGCCTGGTGACACTGGGGAAAAAATGAAGCTATGAGCCAAAAACTCTAGTACAGCAAAGTGGCAGGTAATGTTAATACCAAATCCACAATACCTATTATAAATTAGGAAATAATTCACGTTTTCTAGCTCATTAGATTTGAGTATTCTGAAATTTAGAAGCCACCTGCATCTTTTCTTAGTCCACCTATTAATTTTTTACCCTAAAAAAATAAGTTTCAGAATTAGGACTTACGAGTTTATATTTTTTATTTTCAACCTGTGCTGCTCAACAGGGTAGCCACAAAACACACGTGGCACTTATATTTAACTCTAAATTACTTAAATTTAAATAAAATGTAAAATTCAGGTATATAGTTATATTAGCCATCTTTTATGTGCTAAAAACTCACATGTGGCTTGTGATTGCCACACTCGTGGACGGTGCAGATACAGAACATTTTTACAGTTAC
Organism: Lipotes vexillifer; assembly: GCF_000442215.2. Lineage (NCBI taxonomy): Eukaryota > Metazoa > Chordata > Mammalia > Artiodactyla > Lipotidae > Lipotes > Lipotes vexillifer. The sequence goes on from NW_006793902.1 coordinate 1,952,679, forward strand.
AGCAAGTTCGATTAGGTAGCCCTGCATACAAACAACAAGTTTATGCTAAAACATGTGCAAGTGCTGCATTTAAATCTCTAAGTCAAATATTTTACAAGCATTCTTATAGGGATCTTAGGATGAGGATACTATTCTTTGATTAAGCAATGAACTTCCTTTCCTAATAAATGAGGATCACTTTTACTATTTTATACCTAACACATAATCAGTTTAAATACTCTTCTCTCTGAATATACTTTCATTTCTTCCCTCTGTATTACACCATATGGGTTCACAAAGAGATTTATTATCCTGTACTTTGATCCAAACTTCAATTCCCTGGTCAAAAAGTTTCATCCTTCCCACTTCCCTATTCCTCGCACTTTGTCTATGAATTGTCTATATCTAACCTTGGTGCCTGGCACTCACGGTCTTCTACAGCCTCTGCCGGATCTGATCTTCCTGCCTTTCCTACTCTTATACTGCTAAGGGTACAGACTCATTCCTATATTCAAATAGAAATCATCCACTTCAGGCAAATTGCTATTCTCTTTCACTACCTAATCCTGATTTTTTTTTTTAAACAACACACAACTCTTTGCTTCTGGGCACATAGAAGTAAATCAACTATATCATTAAATATTACCAAACGCCAACGGTATATAAGGCACTGTAATGTAATATCCTCCATTCCAATCGATGCTTGAGAAAACTATAAAATTCTAAGAATTAACATTTCCAATGAAATGTTCTCTAGCCTGATGCACCTACTAACTTCTCTCATTTATACTTTAATGGTATATACTATAATTACACCTAATTTTATAGTCATTGCATATTGTTTATTAAAGTATCTGAATTATTGACAGGTCACATATTATTTTCACAGGCTTAATCTAATACTTTAAGGGATTGCAACCAAGTTTTATCTACCTCTGTGTCCTGTGTGGCTATTCACATGGTATCTTGTAACCATTAACTTGCTTTGGTCAGTAAAATTCTTTTATTGTTGACAGAGTTGGGTTTGATTTACCATGAATATATTTCAATTCTACCAAGGAACAAAAATTCCTTGGATGTTTAGTCACAAGCTGTGGCAATACCTAGATATGGGAGAATATTTATACAAGATTTAACTGGGCCAGAAATGCTTATATGTTTGCCCAACCCAACAGCAGAACTGCTGGCTGATTCACAAGCAGTTCACCTCTGATCTCAGCCATCTCTGCAGCCCATTTGCCTAGACCCCAGCATCCTCAGTTTACTGCAGTTCTAGTAGCTTAGCCAACTATCAAATGAAGCATGCTCATTAGTTTGATCGTGGGGAGAGCACCAATTCAAACTTCACTAAGTAAGCCTGTGGAAGTCTTACGTAATCTCTGAAGAATGGTAGTGTGAGTAAAGGGAAACAATAAGTTTTCCTTACAAACATTCCACTCCCTAAAAAAGGTCATTTCATCTCTGCCAGCTCTCCACTTGGGCTAAAGGAACAAGTACAACAAGGGTTGGGGGGGGGTAGGTTGGATAGTCATTACTACAGTCAATTCTCTAACTGAAATATCTCAGTAAGCCTTTTTGTGAGATGCCTGGTGTGAGAATAGAACATGCAGAATTCTAAGATGGCCCCCATGATATTATAACCTTGATTATGTCATGTTACACAGCAAAAGGGATTTTGCAAATGTAATTAATGTTGCTTAGTTAACCTTAAGACATAGAGGTTACCTGGGTAGATTTAATCTATTCACGAGTCTTTTAAAAACAGAGTATTCTCTGGCTGGTTACAGAAGAGAAAGACAGATTTCAAGCATGAGGGATTTCATGGGATGGAAAACTTCCTTTGCTGAGGAGGTCATGAGGCAAGGATCTGAGAATAGCTTATAGCATCTGAGAGCAGTCCCAGCAAAGTATTAGGGCTTCAATCCTACAAAGATAAGTAATTAATGTCTGTCAGTACTCTGAATAGGCTTCATAGCAGATTCTTCCTCAGAGTCGAGAGCTTCCAATAAAAACCCAGCCTGACCAACACTTTGATTTTGACCTTCTGAACTCCTAAGCAGCAAAACCAGTAATACTACTGAGACCTTTGATCTACAGAACTGTGAACTAATAAGTTGGGTATTACTTAAAGCCACTAAGTTTGTGATAATTTTCCAAGCAGCAATAGAAAAGTAGCATAATATTTAGAAACACTACTACTGCTACTACTACTGCTACTACAAATAGCAAACACATATTGTGCTTATTTAATGCCAGGTGCAGTTCTAAACACTTCACAAACATCAATCATTGCTTATAACAACATAGAGAAAAGGTACTATAATTTTTTCAAATATAGACGAAGAAACTGAGGTACATGAATATTAAGTAGCTTACCCAAATAACAAAGGTAATAAGTGGTAGAACTGGTCTTAAAACTGAGGCAATCAGACTACAGATGTCCTACTCTAAATTACACATTATATCAACACATTTTTTACAATACTATTGCATCCACTCTCATTACATTTATTTAAGACTATTTGCATTCAGTTTCTTTTTTTTTTTTTAATTATCAACTCCCAGTTGTTTGGTTTCAATCCTGACTAAATTCATTCATCCAGCAAATATTTACACAATGATTTGATTGCTAGTATACAGAAAGCATAATGGCCCTCAAAGCATCAAAGATAAAATGTTAGATGAAACCAACAAAGATATTAATCTGGTTAAATTTTAAGTCTAATAAAGGAAAGAAACAATATGTAAATAAATAGATGCTGCAGGATGCATTTTTCAGAAGGATGAGGTAGCTAACTCAGTATCCCAAATCAACATCATTTCACCAATCACCCACTGTGTTGGTGCTATGCTGTTGTTTTCTTTTTTCTTTTTTAAAATTTTGTTCACTGTGATTGTTGTTTTGTTTTACCTTTGATTTGATTACTATTGCATTTTCAATACCTAGAAGAGGACTTTGGGATATAGGATAGTAAATAAATATTTCCAAGAATAAGTAACTGTATGAATGTATAGATACAAAAAAAATACCTGCTTACTCCACTGGTTAGGTAACAAATAGAACTTCTGTAAGCACTGTGTTCATTGAAAAGGCATATATTTACAGAGTAGAAATAATGAACTTTAAAATCAAAGTGATTTTGACATTGTCCCTTCTAGATAGCTTACAAAAGATTGCAAAATACCAGTATGTATTACCAGCTGTAAAATTAAGTGAATGCCAGATAAACTGAAATATCATAAAGAAAGAAGTGCGGGGAGAGAGAGGGAGAAATGAAGGAAGGGAGGGAGGGAGGAAGGAAAGAAGAAATGAATGAATGAACAAATGAATGAACGAAAAAGAGAAAAGAAAAAAAGGATAGATAGAGAAAAGCTGTAGAAGCAAATAATCAAATTCCAGAGAAGGACAAACTGTTACTAGGCAAGCAGAGATGAGAGGCCACATTAAAATCTTGAGGGCTTACTGGGTCTGGGGCATGAAACATTGGAAAAGTAAGCTTATCCCAGGAAAGTAAATCTTGCTGCAATTAGGAGAAATCAGCTGAATGAAAAATGGTCACATGTGGACTAGCGTGAAAGACCTGAATCCAGAAGTGTCTAAACCATAGGGCTAGTTTTCTCTGCACTTCCTAATTTTTGCCATGGGACTTTTGCTGAGTAAGAGGAGAAAGGGGAATTTGGGGAAGTAGGATGGAAAACAGCAAAAGATCCTGAGTCTCATAGTACTTACATCCCACAGCCTGGCTGGAGGAAATGGCCTGAAACCACCCATAAGATATTGTAAATCATCAGGGAATTAATAATAATTAAAGTTCTAACTGAGCTCTGAGCCCCTTCAAATTCTGATTAGAAGGAGGAAGTAAACAAATCCTCACCCTTGCTGCCTGACAGTGGAAAGAACAAGTTCTTTCTGAGGGAAAATTATTATCTGCTTCAGTCCCTACTGTTCTTTGTGTATAAAATGTCTAGTACAAAATATAAAAACTGTGAGATGTGCAAAGAAGCAGGAAAATGTAGATCATAAAAAAAAAAAAATGCCATCAATTATCAGTAGACCAGATCTTCAAATGGCTCGTGTTGAATTTAGAAACAAAGACTCTAACTATTTAAATATGTTAGGTGGTTTAAACGAAAGGATGGAGAAATGTGGATGGAAAGATGAAGTAATAAAGCAGAAAAATGAAACTGTAAACCAAATTTCTAGGACTGAAAAATAAAATAACTATAATGAAGAATTAAATTGGATGAAATTCATTAGAGAAACGACAAAGAACAAGTAAGATCTGACTGAGAACAAGTCAATGGAAATTGCCCAGATTGAAGAGAGAATAATAGGAGGAGAAGGAGCAGAAGAAAAGAATATCAGAGACAGAGACGTGTTGGTAAAGTTTTGCATATGGTCAAAAACACATGTAACTGAAATCTCAGAAGAGAGTGAAAGAAGAAAAATTTGAAACATAATGGCCACGAATTTCCCAAAACAATGAAAGATATCAATCAACAGCTACAAGCTCAGCAAATTGCAAGCAGAATAATTACCTAGAAAACATCTAAGCACATCACAGTCAAATCGCTGAAAACCATAGATAAAGATACAACTATTTGAAACAGTCAAACAATATTTCAGTTGTCCTTCAATATCCCTGGGGGATTGGTTCCAGGACCCACCAGAAATACCAAAAACCACAGATGCTCAAGTCCCATAGTGGGCCCTCTGAGTCCACAGTTCCACATCTGTAGATTCAACCAACTGTGGATCGTTTAGTCCTGTATTTACTGAAGAAAATTCGCTTGTAAGGGAACCCACACAGTTCAAACCCATGTTGTTCAAGGGCCAACTGTACATGCAAGGGGACAGTAATAAAAAATAAGGCTGACTTCTCCCAGAAACATTGTAAGCAAGTCAGCAGTCTTTAAACAATTAGAAAGAGGGGGGGTTGTGGAAAGATGGCAGAGGAGTAAGACGCGGAGGTCACCTTCCTCCCCACAAATACACCAGAAATACATCTACATGTGGAACAACTCCTACAGAACACCTACTGAACGCTGGCAGAAGACCTCAGACCTCCCAAAAGGCAAGAAACTCCCCACGTACCTGGGTAGGTCAAAAGAAAAAAAAAAAAAAATTAAAAACGGAGACAAAAGAATAGGGACGGCACCTGCACCAGTGGGAGGGAGCCGTGAAGGAGGAAAGGTCTCCACACACTAGGAAGCCCCTTCGCGGGCGGAGATTGCGGGAGGCGGAGCGGGGAGCTTCGGAGCCGCGGGGGAGAGCGCAGCCACAGGGGTGCGGAGGGCAAAGCGGGGAGATTCCCGCACAGAGGATCGGGGCCGACCGGCACTCACCAGCCCGAGAGGCTCGTGTGCTCACCCGCCGGGGCGGGCAGGGCTGCGAGCCCAGGCTCGGGTTTCGGTCTGAGCTCAGGGAGAGGACTGGTGCTGGCAGCTTGAACATAGCCCGAAGGGGTTAGTGCGCCACGGCTAGCCGGGAGGGAGTCCGGAAAAAGTCTGCACCTGCACTTGCTGAGGAGGCAAGAGACTTTTTCTTCCCTCTTTGTTTCCTGGTGCGCGAGGAGAGGGGTTTTAAGAGCGCTGCCTAAAGGAACTCCAGAAACAGGCGCGAGCCGCGGCTAAAAGCTCGGACCTCAGAGATGGGCGTGAGCCGCGGCTAAAAGCGCA
>NW_006793902.1:1958861-2126830 GCF_000442215.2 Lipotes vexillifer
GGCCGCGAGCCGCGGCTGAAAGCTCGGAAACCAGAGACTGGCGCGAGCCGCGGCTAAAAGCTCGGAAACCAGAGACTGGCGCGAGCCGCGGCTAAAAGCTCGGAAACCAGAGACTGGCGCGAGCCGCGGCTAAAAGCTCGGACCCCAGAGACGGGCAGGAGACGCTAAGGCTGCTGCTGCCGCCACCAAGGGGCCTGTGTGCGAGCACAGGTCACTATCCACACCCCTCTTCCGGGGAGCCTGTGCAGCCCGCCACTGCCAGGTTCCCGGGATCCAGGGACAACTTCTCAGGGAGAACACACGGCAGGCCTCAGGCTGGTGCAACGTCACACCGACTTCTGCCGCCGCAGACCCGCTCCGCACTCCGTGCCCCTCCCTCCCCCCGGCCTGAGTGCGCCAGAGCCCCCGAGTCAGCAGCTCCTTTAACCCCGTCCTGTCTGAGCAAAAAACAGACGCCCTCCAGCGACCTACACGCAGAGGCAGGGCCAAATCGAAAGCTGAGCCCCTGTGAGCTGTGAGAACAAAGAAGAAAAAGGGAAATCTCTCCCAGCAGCCTCAGAAACAGCGGATTAAAGCTACACAATCAACTTGATGTACCCTGCCTCTGTGGAATACATGAATAGACAGCGAATCATCCCAAATTGAGGAGGCGGACTTCTAGAGCAAGATCTATGATTTTTTCCCCTTTTCCTCTTTTTGTGAATGTGTATGTGTATGCTTCTGTGTGAGATCTTGTCTGTATAAGTTTGCTTCCACCATTTGTCCTAGCGTTCTATCCATCCATTGTTTTTTTTCTTAATTTTTTCTTAATAATTAATTTTAATTTAAATAACTATTATACTTTACCTTCTTTCTATCTTTCTTTCCTTCCATCCCTCCTTTAGACAACGAATCATCCCAAATTGAGGAGGTGGACTTGGAGAGCAAGTTTTATAATTTTTTCCCCTTTACCTCTTTCTGTGAGGGTATATGTGTATGCTTCTATGTAAGATTTTGTCTCTATAGCTTTGCTTCCACCATTTGTCCTAAGGTTCTATCAGTCCCTTTTTTTTTTTTTTGCTCTAAATGATTATTTTTTTAATTCAATAACTTTATTATACTTTATTTTATTTTACTGTATCTTCTTTCTTTCTGTATTTTTCCTTCCTTCCCTCCTTCCTTCCTTCCTTCCTTCCTTCCCTCCTTTCTTTCTTTCTTTCCTATTTCCTCCTACTTCTACTAATTCTCTCTACTTTCTCTCCCTTTTATTCTGAGCCAAGTGGATGAAAGGCTCTTGCTGCTCCAGCCAGGAGTCAGGACTCTGTCTCTGAGGTGGGAGAGCCGACTTCAGGACACTGGTCAACAAGACACCTCCCAGCCCCACATAATATCAAAAAGCGAAAATCTCCCAGAGATCTCCATCTCAATACCAGCACCCAGCTTCACTCAACGACCAGCAAGCTACAGTGCTGGACAACCTATGCCAACCATATAGCAAAACAGGAACACAACCCCACCCACTAGCAGAGAGGCTGCCTAAAATCATAATAAGTCCACAGACACCCCAAAACACACCACCAGACGTGGACCTGCCCACTAGAGAGACAAGATCTAGCCTCATACACCACAACACAGGCACTAGTCCCCTCCACCAGGAAGCCTACACAACCCACTGAACCAACCTTAGCCACTGGAGACAGACATCAAAAACAACGGGAGCTACGAACTTGCAGCCTGCAAAAAGGTGAACCCAATCACAGTAAGATAAGCAAAATGAGAAGACAGAAAAACACACAGCAGATGAAGGAGCAAGATAAAAACCCACCAGACCTAACAAATGAAGAGGAAATAGGCAGTCTACCTGAAAAAGAGTTCAGAATAATGATAGTAAAGATGATCCAAAATCTTGGAAATAGAATGGACAAAATGCAAGAAGCAGTTAACAAGGACCTAGAAGAAATAAAGATGAAACAGACAATGATGAACAACACAATAAATGAAATGAAAAATACTCTAGATGGGATCAATAGCAGAATAAATGAGGCAGAAGAACGGATAAGTGACCTGGAAGATAAAATAGTGGAAATAACTACTGCAGAGCAGAATAAAGAAAAAAGAATGAAAAGAACTGAGGACAGTCTCAGAGACCTCTGGGACAACATTAAACGCACCAACATTCGAATTATAGGGGTTCCAGAAGAAGAAGAGAAAAAGAAAGGGACTGAGAAAATATTTGAAGAGATTATAGTTGAAAACTTCCCTAATATGGGAAAGGAAATAGTTAATCAAGTCCAGGAAGCACAGAGAGTCCCATACAGGATAAATTCAAGGAGAAATACGCCAAGACACATATTAATCAAACTGTCAAAAACTAAATACAAAGAAAGCATATTAAAAGCAGCAAGGGAAAAACAACAAATAACACACAAGGGAATCCCCATAAGGTTAACAGCTGATCTCTCAGCAGAAACTCTACAAGCCAGAAGGGAGTGGCAGGACATACTGAAAGTGATGAAGGAGAAAAACCTGCAACCAAGATTACTCTACCCAGCAAGGATCTCATTCAGATTTGATGGAGAAATTAAAACCTTTACAGACAAGCAAAAGCTGAGAGAGTTCAGCACCACCAAACCAGCTTTACAACAAATGCTAAAGGAACTTCTCTAGACAAAAACACAAGAGAAGGAAAAGTCCTATAATAACGAACCCAAAACAATTTAGAAAATGGGAATAGGAACATACATATCGATAATTACCTTAAATGTAAATGGACTAAATGCTCCCACCAAAAGACACAGATTGGCTGAATGGATACAAAAACAAGACCCATATATATGCTGTCTACAAGAGACCCACTTCAGACCTAGAGACACATACAGACTGAAAGTAAGGGGATGGAAAAAGATATTCCATGCAAATGGAAACCAAAAGAAAGCTGGAGTAGCAATTCTCATATCAGACAAAATAGACTTTAAAATAAGGACTATCAGAAGAGACAAAGAAGGACACTACATAATGATTAAGGGATCGATCCAAGAAGAAGATATAACAATTGTAAATACTTATGCCCCCAACATAGGAGCACCTCAATACATAAGGCAAATACTAACAACCATATTAAGCCCAGGATTTTTCAGTATATATATATTTGTCAGTATGTGTTTCCATGTTTTGTTATAATTCACCTGTTTTCCCATCCTCTTTACCCCAGTATACCATGAACCAAGGCAGAGAGACTTGGTCTTCTTCCTCCACCATGCATCAGCATATGTGTCCATCCCCATCTCCCACATGACAGATTTGGGATGGTTTGTCTACTCATTAAAAGAATACGATTTCTGTATTTTCAAAATCTCTGTGTAGAAAATTGTTTTCTTTGCATTTGTATGCTCTCTACACTTTCTGCACACACTTTCTCATCTCCCACACCTTTCTCAATAAATGCCAACACTATTGCCCCTGTGATTACAGCAATAGTATTTTTTCCAGAGTCAACAATGACTGTCATGTCACTAAAGCCACACTTGGTGTCATGGTTGTCTTTTCTCACTCATTCTCTGTCTTTGGCTTCCACATTGTTACATCCTTCTGGTTTTCCCACCACTTTGGGGGCTCATAGCCCTTTCGTTATTTCATAGGTTCATATCCCTTACATTATTGGTTCCTTGCCCCTCAGTCCTACTTATCTGCATTTCTCAGTCATCTCTCTGATCTCATTCCCTCCTGTAAGAGTTTACTAGGGCTGCTGTAACAAAGTACCACAAACTTGGTGGCTTAACTAGCAGAAATGTATTGTCTCATAGTTCTGAAGGCTAGAAGTCTGAGATCAAGGTGTCAGCAGGGTTGCTTCCTTTCTGAGGCCTGTGAGAGGAAATCTATTCCATGCTTCTTGCGTAGCTCATGGTGATTTGTTGACAATCTTTGGCATTCTTTGGCTTGTAGAAGCATCACCCCAATATCTGCCTTCATCTTCACATGGTGTTTCACTCTGTGTGTGTGTGTGTTCAGATTTCCCTTTTTTATAAGGACACCAGTCATATGGAATTGGGCCCACCCTAATGGCCTGATTTTCATTTGATTACCTCTGTAAAGACCCCTTCTCTAAATAAGGTCACATTCTGACATACTGGGGCGTTAGGATGTCAACGTGGGAATCTGGCCGCTTGTGATGGGGGGTGGACACATTTTAATCCATAACCTCTGCTATGGTTTCAATGACTTGTCCACTGATGACTCTCAAATCTGTGAATCCATCCGAAACCTGTCTCCTGAACTCTAGACCTGTGTGTCCAACTGTCCCCTGTCCATCTCCCCTTGGGTGAGTTTCCTGTGCCTTAAACTCAGCATGTCTAAGACTGTATTCATCACCCACCCCTTGAACTAGGTCTTCCGCCTAGCTCAGTGAATAATGGCTTATCACTTCAACTGCCTGGACAGAAACTGTTACTTATCCTTGACTCTTCCTTCACCCTCATTTCTACAACCATATCCAATCATTTCCCAAGTTAAATCGATTCTCTCTGCAGTAGCTCTCAAATCTACCCCTTCTACTCACTGCTACCACCTCTTCAAGGTCACTACCCTCTCTCCTCCAGACCACTCCAACACCACTCTCTCTCTCTCTTTTTTTTTTAATTATATGTTTGGACACGTTGGGTCTTTGTTGCTACATGCGGGTGTTTTCTTTAGTTGCAGCGAGCAGGGGCCACTCTTCATTGCGGTGCGTGGGCTTCTCATTGTGGTGGCTTCTCTTGTTGTGGAGCATGGGCACTAGGAGTGCAGGCTTCAGTAGTTGCAGCACACACGGGCTCAATAGTTGTGGCATGTGAGCCCTAGAGCGCGTGGGCTCAGTAGCTGTGGCACATAGGCTTAGTTGCTCCACGGCATGTGCGATCTTCCCGGACCAGGGATAGAACCTGTGTCCCCTGCCTTGGCAGGCAGATTCTTAACCACTACGCCACCAGGGAAGTCCCTCTGGTGTTCTCTTAATAAGTCATTCTATCTCTGGTTTTACTCCCTCTTAATCCACTGCAGAGCATTCTTCTAAAAACCCAAATCTGATCATTCCATTTTCCTGCTTAAAGCCATTCTGTGGCAGTGTGGACAGTGTGGACACCATAACAATTGTGGAAATGACCTGATGTCGGTTGTTTAGCTGTCCCCGTGTCCCCTGAGGCAGAAACTTGCAGTTGTATTTAGATTGTGGCTTAAATCACAGCAGAGCTGCCTAAGCAGCTGCCTCTGCCAGTTCTTGACTTGTACTCCTCCCAAGTGACAAATGTATATACTAACTGCATTAACTGTACCCTGGCACGCTCATCTGCTCATTTATTTATTTCTGCTCATGAACAAGGCATAAGTATTTTGTGAACTGATGCATAGGCTTATGGTTTGAAAGCCAATTCCCAAATGAGAAGATACTTGCAGACCATTGGCAGTGGCAAGTCAATTGGCTCCCAGATTAAAAGTTGGCTTGCCCATCCATTTGGCATATAGCTTTCATTGTATAAATTACTGTGTACTTTGCTTTTCCTCTCCTACACCATAAGAAAAAGAGGGCAGGCATTGTGCCTTCTTATCTTCCTTACACTTAGCAAAGGGCTAGGTATATAGTAGACATCAATAACTTTAATAACAGAATTAGGCCAATAGCCTCAGGTCTTCTGAATTGGCTTTTGACAGTAATGAATTATGAGGCCACCTTATTAATATTTTGTCAAGTCTGTCAATCAAGAAACTCACCAGGACCATTTGGAAGGGAATGTATTCCAAGAGATTCTACCAGGGAAGAATTTGTAAGTAAGGGTTTCTACAGTCAGTAGGGAGTATTTTGCAAGATTTTCAGAGCAATAGTGACATTGCAAGAGGGTAGCACTTATGCTGCAAGGTACCTAGGGATCTTAGTACCTTTTTGTGCACCTCTATATGGGTAAATACCCTGGTACAAATTACAAGGAAATTAAGGCTTTGGGGGAAGAAGAGACAAAAGCTCAACTAGAAGAAAGTCAATGTGAAGCCTTAAAGAAAAGCAAACGGTGATTCAAAGCAAGCTCAACATACAAAAATCCAGAATTAGAAAACAAATTAGAATCAGTTACTTATTTTAGCAAGAAGTTATTATTTCAAGCATAAACACTCCCACTGCATCTAAAATATGATTTTAAAATACCATTACATTATTTGTATGTGTTTTAAGAATAGTATATTTGCTATTATAAAAAGTAAAATAGTAGTGTGGCCTTTTTTTAAATTGAAGTATAGTTGATTTACAATATTGGGTAAGTTGCAAGTGTACAGCATAGTGATTATTTTTTTTGCAGATTATATTCCGTTACAAGTTATTGAATATAATTCCCTTTGCTGTACAGTAAATCCTTGTTGCTTATCTATTTTATGTATAGTAGTTTGTTAATCCCATACTCCTAATTTGTCCCTCTACCCCTCTCTCTCCTCTTTATAACCATAAGTTTGTTTTCTATGTCTGTGAGCCTATTTCTGTTTTATATATAGATTCATTTGTATTATTTGTTAGATTCCACATATGAGTGATAGGCTGCCTGGAGGGGTGGGATAGGGAGGGTGGGAGGGAGGGAGACAAAGAGGGAAGAGATATGGGAACATATGTATATGTATAACTGATTCACTCTGTTATAAAGCAGAAACTAACACACCATTGTAAAGCAATTATACCTCAATAAAGATGTTAAAAAAAATTAAAAAAAATTAGAAAGATAAAATAAAAGTTACCTTTAATTTAATTATCAAGTAAAAATATTCTATAATATTAAAGAGAAAAGAAAGATATTGTCAGGGAAACTAAAGTTGAGCAGACCCATGATATAAGACATAGTAGAGAACCATTTTTTGGCTTATGGCTATTTATTTATTTAGGACACAGAATGTGGCATCTTAGTTTCCCGACCAGGGATCAAACCTATGCCCCCTGCACTGGGAGTGCAGAGTTTTAGCCACTGGACTGCCAAGGAAGTCCCTAATTATCTCTTAATGAAAGACTGAATTATCTCTTAGTGAAAGACTGAATCTGTAAGAAAAATTATGAAGAGCCAGAAAAGGGAAAAACTGGCTAAATATGAAAGACAAGGATAAACATCTCCTTTAAAAGACTATTGAAATTTTGGAGCAAATATAATTAACATAGATCAGGGTGCTTAACATATGTAGAAATAAAATAAATTTAAGTAATAGCATAAAGAGTAGCCAAGTTGTAAATGAAAGTATACTTATTGTAAGTTCCTTACATTCTTCCTGAAGTGATGTAAAAATAATGCAAAATGGACTATGGTGAATTAATGATTTTTTAATATCTCTAGAGCGGCCACAAAAAATATAAATTAAAAGGCATATTGAAAAAGTCACAATAAGAATTAAAATATAATACTAAAAATGCTGGCTTAAAGAAATATTAAGCAAACAACAACAAAAAATGATGAAACACATAATTGTTGTTTGTACACATACAAACAACAGTGTACTAGAAGTATACTAGAAAACTAACTTTATCAGTAATTGCATTAAATATAAAGGTACTTAAAATGTTAATTAAAAGCCACAGACATAAACCAAATAAAACAAAATACCATGATCAAACACTCAAATAAACAAAACACAAGTCCTAACACAATAAGGACCACGCATGAGGATCACTTAAAATATAAGGATACAGATAGGCTGAAAGTAAGCAAATAGCAGATTATACATTATCTTAATAATATCCATAAGAAATATGGTGTGGCTATATTAATAATCACATAAATAGATGAATAAGATATTATATATTGATAAAGGTATGAAGTAGTAAAGAAGATAGAAAATTATAAAGATGTATACACCTAAAATGTATGAAGTCCATGCCTCACCAAAGAACATAGAGAACACAAATAAACATATGAAAAGATGTTGCCCATCATATCTCATGAGTGGAATGCAAATTCAAACAGCTCTTCAGATTACTTAAAAAAAAGAGAGAGATTTAGTACTTTATGCCTGTCATGAAATTGGTACATTTCATCAGTTTTTAAAAAAATTTATGGATATATTTTTTAAATTATCTCTTTAAAGTCTTCAGTGTCTGTAGTTATAGCAATTCTTGCATTCCAGATATTGGTAATTTTCTTTCTGTTCTTTTCCTTGGTTAGTTTGGATAGAGCTGTATCAATTTTGTTGATCTTTCATTAGAAAGTACTTTTGGTTTTATTTATTCTTCTCTGTTGTTTTTCTATTTTCAATTTTATTATTTATGTTCTTATATTTATTATTTTCTATCTTCTCCTTGCTTTACCTTTTATTCACTTTTTAAAATATATTTTTTTCTTTAGGTACAAACTTAGAATATTGATTTGAGACCTTTATTCTTTTCTGACATAAACATTTAGTGAAAAAAAATTTCTCCCTAAGCTCTGCTTTAGTTGTATCTCACAAATTTTGATATGATATATTTTCATTCAATTCAAAATATTTTCTAGTTTCTCCTGGCACTCCTCTTTGACCCATATGTTATTTAGAAATGTGTTTAAGGGCTTCCCTGGTGGCGCAGTGCTTGAGAGTCCGCCTGCCGATGCAGGAGACGCGGGGTCGTGCCCCGTTTCGGGAGGATCCCACATGCCGCGGAGCGGCTGGGCCCGTGAGCCATGGCCGCTGGGCCTGCGCGTCCGGAGCCTGTGCTCCGCAAATGGGAGAGGCCACGACAGTGAGAGGCCCGCATAACGCAAGGAAAAAAAAAAAAAAAAAAAAAAAAGAAATGTGTTTAATGTCCTATTTGGGAATTTTAGAGGTATTTTTCTATTATTTATTTCTAGTTAAATTTGATTATGGTAAGAGTACAAAATTTAATTGACTTCAATTTGTTTTTAATTTTCTGGGATTATTTTATGACTATTATATGACTGACCTTGGTGAATGTTTTGTGTGCCTTTGAAAATAACATGTATTCAACAATTTGTTTGGTTAAATGTTTTAAAATGCCACGTAATAAAAGTTAGCTGATAGTATTATTCAGGTCTATTTTATTATTGATTTTATGTCTACTTTTTCTATCAATTGTAGAGAAAGGAGTGCTAAAATTTTCAGTATAATTGCAAATTTGTATACTCTTCCCATTGCTTGTGTTAGCAATTAGATCACTTATATTTTATGTACTTAACTGATAAAGAGCAAACTTAGGTCTACCATTTTGTTATTTTTCTGTTTGACCTTCCCATGCCGTTCACCCTCTGTTCCTTCTTTGGGGCTATTTACATTTCATTACTATTCCAAATTTAATATACCTATTGACTTTTTGCTTTATGTTTTTGTATTTTCATTTAAGTTGTTACTCTAAGGATTACATTATACACACCTAATTTATACTCTACTTAGAGTTATCATTTACCACTTCAAAGAAAATGTAGATGCTTTACTGTCGTATCAATCACTTTATCCTCTCTGTTTAGTTTTAGTTTTCACATATACTATTTTTATATCTTGAAGCCCACCAGAAAATGTTATATTTTTTGCTTTCAATAGTCATACATATTTTAAAGAATTTAAGATTAAGACAGTCTTTTCTATTTATCCAGTCTTTTATATTCATGGTGAATTGCTCATCTTTCATTCATAAAAATACATATTTCCCTCTGTTATCATTTCCCTTCAACCAGAAGAACTCCTTTAACATTTATTTTAAAGCAGGCACACTGGTGACAGATTCTTTTAGTTTTCTTTCATCCAAGAATGACTCTTTTTTTTTTCTTCATTCCTGAAGTTCATATTCACTTGGTATAGAATGTGTTGACTTTTTTTTTCTTTCAGGACTTTAAAGATATTGCCCTATTGTCTTCTTTTATGGTTTCTGGTGTAAAATCCTTATTTATTCACTCATTATTCCTGTTTATAACATTTTTTCCTGTGGATGGTTAAAAGATCTTTGTCTTAACCTTTGGTTTTCTGATGTTTTAGTTTGATATATCTTGGTGTGATTTCGACTTTATCCTCTTAGGGGTTTTCTTAGTTTCTGGAATCTTTAATGTAGGTCTTATACCAATCTGGGTATTTTTTTCAACCATCATTTCTTCAAATATTTTTTCTGTACCAATCTCTTTCTCCTCTCCTTCAGGGACTCAAGTGACACAAATGTTATATCTTTTGATATTATTCCACACATCCTTGTGGCTTGTTTAATGTTTTTCATTTTTTCCCCTGCTCCTCGGATTGGATATTTTTATTGATTTATCTTTCTTTTTATGCCATCTTCATTATGCTTTTGAGCTCCCTAGATGTGTTTCATATATTGTAGTTTCAGTTATAAAATTCTCATTTTGTTCTCTTGTATAATACCTATTCATTGCATAATATCTTTTCAGCTTTTATCTTTCCATTTATTTCAAGGGTGTTCAACTTTACCTTATAAAGCATAGTTATAATAGCTACTTTATCTGATAATTCAAACATCTGGATCATCATTGGGCACTGACTTTTCCTTTAAGAACATTAATCAATTGATTAGATTTATTTGAGCAGCTAGATGTTCCTGATTCTTTGTATATCAACTGGTTTTAGAATGTATCTTGGAAATTTTAAATGTACTGTGAGAATATGGGGTCCCTGCTAAATTTTTTGGAGCATGTTGATTTATTCAGTCTAGCAGGTGATTAACTTGGGTTCAGATCACAACTAATGTGGGCAGTGATCCCAATGTTAGTTCATTTTTCAGAACTCTTGCTAGGCTATCTGAGTTCATTATACACATATGCCACTCCAGGTTTAGTCTGAGACATAGGTGGTGCTTTATGGTGCAGTTCTCATAACCTTTGTAATGCTTCTTATGTTTCATTTCATGTGTGCATAGCTCCTCTGTGAACCTGGGACTATTTCAGATTATATACTGTGTTAGAGGATTCTCCAGCTCTCTTCAATCAAGGATTTCCCCATACTCTGCAAGTACCAGAGACTCATTTTCATGGTTTATGAGTTAAATAATTTTGTTTGATTTGTTTTGTTTTTGGATTTTCCCCAGTTGGGAAAGAAAAGATGAAAAATAAATAAAATGAGAATACCCCTCAGACTGTCCAGCTCATAGGGGCTCTTTTACCAGCCTTCTAGTCAGAAAGGGAAGATTTTTCTTAGATTTTTTGTTGTCTATGCTTGATTTACAGTTACGTGGGCCAACTTAGGGATAAAACCAAAAAATAAAGGAGAAAAAAGCAAATAAAGATGACACACCCCACAGTACAGTTCATTCTTCAAATTTTGATATTTATTTCACCATTCTTTATTCTTCAGGGTCCTCATGTAGTTGCTTTTGAAAATTGCCCTAAACTTTTAGTTGAGATCAGTGGAAGAGATGGATATGTAGTGAACTGTTTTTTCTTACCTGGTGCTGGAGTGCTCTCCCGAGATTTTATAGTCACTGTATTCATATCCGCAAGTTGGTTGGGGTTATGTTTCAATTTTACCTATGTAATCTTTATACTTTCATGGTCCTATCAGATAATGTTAAAGTTTATCATCTATTGTTAAAAGAAAGGACAAAGTCAATTTACTAAAACATCTAATGTTTTAAGTTTATGTGGGTCAAATGCTACTATCTTCTTATTATTACTGCTTCTAGTTTATGTCAAGTTTTTTTTTTGTCATATAGCTATAGGCATTCAAATGTCTATTAGTCTTTGTGTGAAAATGATATTTCAGCAGTTGGAATAAACTTAAATGAAATTCAAGGTTTGACAGTCACTGGCCCACCTACTTCACGTATAACTATGTAACCAATCCATGTGAATGTAGTTTGAGGAAGGCTTTTTTTTTCTTTTTTCATTTTTCTTCCCTTTTTCCACTCTCTTCTGTATGAAGTCATGGCAGCATTTATAGAAGTTTCACATGATTGAGGTTGGAATGTGGAAAACAATTCTAAAAGCAGGTTTACCAGTACCCCAAAAGGTGAAACTTTCCAGGTTTTCATATGAAAGTAGCAAATGTCACCCAGAACAACACCTACCTTACTTGTACACTGGGTTATGATCTTTGCCCTCTGGCTTTCAAATGTGTATTTTCCAGATAGATGTGTTCAGAATAAAAGTGACTTTTCTTTTTGTTACTCCCCCTACCTCTGTAGTTAGCCTCTGAGCCAAAATTCAGCCTGCAAGTTTCTTGCTCTCTTGTGGGATATTGAGTATGTGTTTGTTAATCCAAAATTTTAATTATTTACAGTGGGATGTTTGGTTTAAAAACTAGCTGTCCACTAAAGTAAACTGAAACTCTTTCAACCAAGACTCTTTAGGGACACATTTAATTTATTAGAAGACTCAATGCTCATCAATACACATCAACTATATGAAATAGCCCTCACTTAGGGGATGACAGAATTATTTAATAATTTATACTCAAGAACACTTCTTTCTTCATTATACAAACTATTTTTAACTTAGCAAAAATACATATGAGAAAGTCATGCCACAGGGTTTTTTATCTTTTAAATAATTCTGAGTATATAAAATCCTACGCCTCTGAATATATATGCCAAAAATAGGATTTTATTTCTTTTACCAGCTTTGAAGTGCTCTCTTTATTCACAATTCTTGATGAAAATTTAATATTCAGTTTAAAGTATTATTTGCAAATAAGTACTAAAGTCAAGACTACAATTGTTAGTGAGCTCTATTACTGAGGATGTATTACATCAAGTGAGGGAAACAAATTAATGAATATAATTGTTCTCCACTCCAGGCAGTAATATTCAGAGGTTAACAAATCAAGCAAGATTTTCACAGAGACTGAAAGAAGTGGCTTTTAAAGTAGTCACAGATATGATGTCATGTGACATCTGAAGAACCAGGGATCACTTTCAATTACTAGAAGACCTCCTCATATCTCATCATCTAATAGATTTTTAGTCCTCATTTCTGTCAAGAGACTCTGATTCTGTGCTTATAATTGTATGGCTTAAAATCTTTACTAAAGCCCATATGCATTTATTATAAACTTTATTAAGATTAACAAACACATTCCCAAATGGTTTCTAATTTATTTGCCATTAATTAACAACAAGATTAACTCAAGGGCATATTAGAAAACAAAGAGTGTGTTAAGTTCCATAACCAGAGACAATGAAAGATTCCTTGATTTCAGAAAGACCATAAGTTGCAAAGTTCCAAGAGGCTGATGGTCATTACATAATAAATTCAGATACTAAAAGTAAAATGAAATTGTTGAATATTTTGTTCTAATGGGACAGCTACATGTAAAAGAATGAAATTAGAACACTCCCTAACACCATACACAAAACTAAACTCAAAATGAGTTAAAGATCTAAGTGTAAGGCCGGATACTATAAAACTCCTAGAGGAAAACATAGGCAGAACACTCTCTGACATAAATCTCAGCAAGATCTTTTTTGATCCACCTCCTAGAGTAATGAAAATAAAAACAAATATAAACAAATGGGACCTAATTAAACTTAAAAGCTTTTGCACAGCAAAGGAAACCATAAACAAAATGAAAAGACAACCCGCAGAATGGGAGAAAATATTTGCAAATGAATTGACTGACAAGTGATTAATCTCTAAAGTATACAAACAGCTCATGCACTCAATATCATAAAAACAAAAAACCCAATCAAAAACTGAGCAGAAGATCTAAATAGACATTTCTCCAAAGAAGACATACATATGGCTAAGAGACACATGAAAAGATGCTCAACGTCACTAAGTATTAGAGAAATGAGAAACAAAACTACAATGAGGTATCACTTCACACTGGTCAGAATGGCCATCATCAAAAAATCTACAGACAATAATTTCTGGAGAGGGTGTGGAGAAAAGGGAACCCTCCAAAGTATGGAGGTCCCTTAAAAAACTAAAAATAGAGCTACCATATGATCCAGCAATCTCACTCCTGGGAATATCTCCGGAGAAAACCATAATTTGAAAAGATACATGCATCCTGATGTTCATTGCAGCACTTTTTACAATAGCCAGGACATGGAAGCAACCTAAATGTCCATTGACAGAGGAATGGATAAAGATGTGGTACATATATACCATGGAATATTACTCAGCCATAAAAAAGAACAAAATAATGCCATTTGCAGAGATGTGGATGGACCTAGAGACTGACATAAAGAGTGAAGTAAGTCAGACAGAAAAAGACAAATTTATCATATGATATAGCTAATATGTAGAATCTAAAAAAATTATGATACTAATGAACTTATTTACAAAACAGAAATAGAGTCACAGATGTAGAAAACAAACTTATGGTTACCAGGGGGGAATGGCAAGGGGGAGGGATAAACTGGGAGATTGGTATTGAGACATACACACTACTATATGTAAAACAGATAACTAATAAGGACCTACTGTACAGCACAGGGAACTCTACTCAATACTCTGTAATGGTATATATGGGAATATAATCTAAAAAAGAGTGGATATATGTATATGTATAACTGATTCACTTTGCTGTACAGCAGAAACTAATACAACATTGTAAATCAACTATACTCCAATAAAAAAATAATAAAGTTTATTTTAGAATTAAAAAAAATAATTCACTAATCCTCTTCATACAAATCTTTAAAATATCTGTCTGGTTAGATCTAACATATATTAAGTACTAATAAATAATTTATTAAGAGGTGAATGATCCTAATACCTTAAAAGGAGAATTCAATTCCCCATTGTTTATTTTATTATGTGTGCAATAAAGGGCAGAGGAGAAATATAAAGCTCATGGATACAAAGAGAGGCATGTGGAGGACAGGAAGCAGTTACGGGTAAGATACACAAATATTAGAAAAGTTAAATATTACATTTATTATGTCACAGATACTTCAGTATGTGATAGATAACTATTTTTTAATTAATATTTTATATAGCTTTCAATTATTCAATAATTTAATTATTTCAAGTAAAATTTTAATTATCATTAAATATACTATCATTAAACAAACCAAATCATTTTAAAGCTTTGTTTTGAAACATAAATAAAATAGTTTTCTCTGAAAACTATGGTCATTGAATTACTGCTCTTACTCATGGTCATTATTTATAGTTTCTTAACATTAATTAAATCCAAATCTTTTTTTTTCTTTTTTTTTTTTTGCGGTACGCGGGCCTCTCACTGTTGTGGCCTCTCCCGTTGCGGAGCACAGGCTCCGGACGCGCAGGCTCACCGGCCATGGCTCACGGGCCCAGCTGTTCCGCGGCATGTGGGATCTTCCCAGACCGGGGCACGAACCCGTGTTCCCTGCATCGGCAGGCGGACTCTCAACCACTGCGCCACCAGGGAGGCCCCAAATCCAAATCTATTTTATGTCCAATCATAGATTTGAAAAAAGATAAAAGGAGGAGGTTGGAGATTCTTCTGTCAGAATTTGAAAATAGCCCTAACTTTCTATATTCATTTAAGTTGTCCAAAAAACCTTGATTTTTCATTGGTTCATTTATAACTCTACATTTATCTAGAAACCATTTTGTGGATATTCTTAATGTGTAAATCACTACACCAGGCACTGGAGATAAAAGGTGACTAGGACACAGTCCTAGACTATAGTTTGGAAGTAAAAAGTGTACTACAAGGACAACTGGAAGTCCAAAAGCTGGAGAAGTTGAAAGAGAGATTGCATGAGTCATCTTAATTCAGAGAGCAAAAAAATGAGGATTTTAACTCAGGGATGAAAAGAAAAAATGAAACTCTTCCTCCACCTGGATCAAAATACGAGTATTTTCAAACATGTAGTAGAATTGGGGCTTTCAGAGAATAACTGGAACACCCTGCCCTCCTGTGGAACATTACTAATGGCTGATGTGAATAAAATCTGAAACATAAGACTGGATAGTAAGAGACAAAGAGAAGGAGGAGGGAGCACTGTGTGTCAGTAAAGAGCCCATCAATGGACTACTCCTCAGCCATAAAAGACAACGAAATTCTGCCATCTTCAGCAGCGCGGATGGACATATACAATATTATGCTTAGTGAAACAAGTCAAAGATAAATGCTGCATGATATCACTTACATGTGGAATCTAAAAAATTACACAAATGAATGTATATGCAAAACAGAAACATACTCACAGACATAGAAAACAAACTAGTGGTTCCCAAAGAGGAGCAGAAAGGAGAGAGTGGCAGATTACGGGTATGGGCCTAAGAGATATAAACTACTGTGTATAAAGCAGATAAGCAACATGGATATATTGTATATAGCACAGGGAATTATAGCCATTATCTTGTAATAACTTTTTTTTTTTTTTTTTTTGCGGTATGCGGGCCTCTCACTGTTGTGGCCTCTCCCATTGCGGAGCACAGGCTCCGGACGTGAAGGCTCAGCGGCCATGGCTCACGGGCCCAGCCGCTCCGCAGCATGTGGGATCTTCCTGGACCGGGGCACGAACTCGAGTCCCCTGCATCGGCAGGCAGACTCTCAACAACTGCACCACCAGGGAAGCCCGTAATAACTTTTAATCGAGTATAATCTGTAAAAATGCTGACTCACTATGTTATACACCTGAATCTAATATAATATTGTAAATCTACTACATTTCATTAAAAAAAAATAAAGAGGGGGGCACAGTTCTTGAGGTGCTAGCCTACTGTGTTCCCCCTTTGCCTGGCAAAGGAAGAGAGCCACTCTTTCTCCTCCATAACACTGTCTTCATATTTCTGTTTGGCATTGCTGCACAGAGAGCCAAGATTTTGGCAACAAATTTGGGGGCTCGTCCGGGATTGATGCATGGGCAGGCAGCCCCGTAGGGCCCTCGGTTTGATCTGTTGCTCAGGGATTTCTCTCCACACCACCCTCCCCAAGGAGAGCAGAGGGTTGGAGGATTTCTCTGAGGCAAGATCGCCAGGGTTCCCCTGCCACTGCGCCCTGCCCTGACCACACCCGACACGCCGTCTCAGCTGCAGAACTCCATGGCTGTGGCGGAGATCGGGGGAGAGGTTGCCCTAGCAGCTGCCGAGGCTTTCTTTGCCTTGAGTACACCTTCCTTTTCCCTTCTCCGCATCAGGCTGGACATCTACTCTGAGAAAACATTAACTCTTGGAGGATCAGAAAGAGGGCATTTGGTACGTTGCAACACACCTGCCAGCAATTTGGTAAGTCCCCCGGAGTGCACACCGTGGCCTTTTTGACTTTGTCCGTTTGGGGAACTTCGGTTCCAGTTTGGGGAGTTCTCCCTGTGAAGGGAAATTCCATTTGTAAGGCGCCACTTTGGACAAAGGTCACAGGTCTAGTGGGACTGGGAAGTCACATTTGGGGCATTTTTGCCATTTGGTTTTTGATTTCTAGGCATCTCTTTGTTGTTGTTTTTTTTAAAATTTTGAGTGTGGCTTCCAGCTGGCGAAGTTTGGGTTCATTTGGTTACTTTGGTTTGAGCGTGTAGACACGTTACTAACTGCTCAAGCTAGAATGGGAAGCGCTTCCTCTAAGGTTCCATCCCCACCTGGGAACCCCTTAGAAAAAATTTTGAATGACTGGTCAACCTATAGCTATGATCCAATGACAAAGAAAAATGCCCTAAAAATGGGTCTCTTAAAATTAGATCTTTATTGCCACCGGATGGGAAAATGCACTGAGGTTCCCTTATGTCCAGGACTTTCTCCTGTAATTTAAAGCCTGAGGAATCAGAAAAACTCTCCTGTCTCAGGGGGGAAAACAAGCCTCCCGACTTCTGCACATTCCCTTACTCCTTCAGATTGTTCTGATAAGCCTTAGTAGACCCTGGAATGGGGAATATCAAGGTTCCGGGCTTGGCCAAAGATATCCACCTGGTGATTATTAAGTACAAAGGGTTATATAGTGTCTAAATATAAGGTACAAATTTCTTGAACCTAGGGAAGATCCTCAGAACATGTTTGTAAATAGATTACCAAAATAGGAGGCCACTGGTCTGACTAAACTAACCATAGCTGATATTCAGAGCCTGATAGGAATTTTGGAAGGGGCCTTCTCCCCTAAGCAAAAGGAGGAAAAGTAAAACTTTCCAACATGGGTGAAAGGGTATGTCAGTCCTTCAATATCATTGAGGTAGCCACCCAATTCTTTGAAAAAGAAAACAAAACTGTCCTTGTTTTACAAATGTAGTCTTTACAGGACCAGAGGTGTCGCTCCCAAAATAATCCAAAACCCACCAATCTCTTTTACCACTCCCAAAACCTTCCCTATTTATCTTAAGAGGCCTGTAAATATTAAACAAAAGGGAAAAAAAGGTCATCCTAAGAGGAACTTACCTGTACCATTGAGATGCAAATGTCCTATCTGGTCTTCTCAGGAACACTTATCTCTGCCATCTTTTTAAACTGGAAATTTAAAAAAGGGTAAAGTAATTTACAACTTGACTTGTCAAGGATAAATAGAAATCTTAAGTGTCTTTTCTGTAAACACTAGTAAAAAGGGTTTAACCATCTAGATAGGTGACCTTGATGTGTTCCATCTGCTAGAAGGCCAATTTGAGTTCAACCCCTTGTAACTGATGGCTTTTATGTTGTACCTGACTCTCGAAATTTTCGAATGGAAACTATGAGGCCTCTATGTTTGTTTGTGTGTTTGTATGTGTCTATATATAGGTGTATGGTATTGCCTAAAATCAATTCATAAAAGAGCGCTACTTAATTGGCTTTAAAAAAAATTAAGTGCTTATATATACTCAGAAATAGAAAATAATCTGGCCAGAATGAATTTCAGGTTCATGTCATCTGGAAAATATGTAGTACTAAACTGATATCCGGTATTGAAGGTGGCTTAAGCTTGTTGGTTTGATTAATATAGGTATGTTAGAGTCATCAATGTCAAGTATAATACTCCTGTTGTACCTAGGTTTACTAGAGGTCAAATAAGACCTTATTTTATATCTATTACATATTTGTCAACAAGAAAAGGAACTCAATGGGAAAAAACTTTTAAGGAAAGTAAGATATACGTTTTTAGTAAAAGAAGGTGTGAAGGGTTTCCCTGGTGGTGCATTGGTTAAGAATCCACCTGCCAATGCAGGGGACACGGGTTCGAGCCCAGGTCCTGGAAGATCCCACATGCCGCAGAGCAATTAAGCCCGTGTGCCACAACTACTGAGCCTGCGCTCCAGAGCCCGCGAGCCACAACGACTGAAGCACATGTGCCTAGAGCCTGTGTTCCGCAACAAGAGAAGCCACCACAGTGAGAAGCCCGCGCACCTCAACAAAGAGTAGCCCCCACTCCCACAACTAGAGAAAGCCCGCACGAGGCAACGAAGACCCAACGCAGTCAAAAATAAATTAATTAAATAAATTTTTTTAAAAAGCATTAAAAAAAAAAGGTGTGAAGAATGAAAAATACTGAAAAGAGTTATACATGATCAGGATTTTCTAAGATTGGGTTAAATTTAGTTGGGTACATGGATTTCATTAGGAATGGGCTAGAACAAGACTGGATCTGGTTTCTCCCTCCAAAGTATTCTTGAAATGCTGCTTTTGACAACAGATTGTGTGAGTTTCTTTGCCTTTAAGTGGTTTGTATTTGCTTTTGAGATCTCTTGCTACTTTGGTTTAAGAAATAAGTATTGTCTCACAGTGACTGATGATCTTATTTGACCAAGTGTTTTAAAACTTTTTGAAAAACTTCCCAAATAGCAAACCTTAAAGTTTTTTTTGATGTCCAGCTAACTCTGGGATACTTTAGAGGGTACCTGAGGTATCTTAAAGAGAAATATTCAACTAGGATTATTTTGTATGTTGTTAAATGTAATCATTTGTAATTCTGGTTACTGTAACCAAGTTTATCAGTTACACTGTACTCAGATGTTTAAAAAATAAATAAATAAAGACTCCATCAATAAAGGTAAATTGCCATACCTAGATGGGAAGTTATTTCCTCTAGAGAAGCAAAGAGAGAAGAAAAAAAGAGTACAAATTCCCTTAAGTATTCCTGGATAGGAGGACATCTTACTCTGAATATGGAGATAAGAATATAAGTCGGTTGTTAAAATGAATTCCATAACTAGGGTGATACAGAGATGGACAAAGGGTGGGGGGCAGAAATCTACGAAGAAAAAACTACGCTAACTAAAAAGGGATATATAATGAGCTCAGTTATGCATTAAAAAAAAATTATATTGGTATATGTATATGTATTATTTTTAGTTTTTTACCATTTTTACTTTGTATTAGTTTTATGATATCTTACCTAGAATCTTATTTCTTAAAACCCAGTCAATTTGTGGTAATGAATGGC
Organism: Lipotes vexillifer; assembly: GCF_000442215.2. NCBI lineage: Eukaryota > Metazoa > Chordata > Mammalia > Artiodactyla > Lipotidae > Lipotes > Lipotes vexillifer. Next base: position 1,979,037 of record NW_006793902.1, read on the forward strand.
TAATACACAATGTATACATATGTGACAATGTTTATGTGCATGTGTGTGCTTGTTTAAAAATACTTAATTATCTTACTAATTAATTATTTTAATTATTAGTACAGGGAATAAAATCAGGTTTCATCCCCAAATAGAGTCTATATGTTCAAATATGACATCTGGGTGTAAGAATCTCAATGATTTAGTTTTCTTCCTATTCTCAGATGCATTCGTTTGTTTAGTCATTCTACAGTGATTTACTGAATACTGGCCAAGCTCAATGCTAGGAATATAGAGGAGAAAGCACATCTTTTAACCACATGTTAAACAGATATGAAAAGCCAAATGGATTATTATAATACGTCTTAGGTTGGTCACAACAGAAATAACCAGAGGTTTTTAACTACTCAAGGAGTGAAAGGCTGTGTTTTCACTGAACCAAAGTGAAAGAGGGCCACGTCTCACAACATGGCCTTATACATCAATGTGACTTAAAACCTCCCTTGTTGCAAACAGACATTTTGTAACTCACAGGGACTATGTGGATAAGGATTTAAGATGGAAGTTCTGGGCTTCCCTGGTGGCGCAGTGGTTGAGAGTCCGCCTGCCGATGCAGGGGACACGGGTTCGTGCCCCGGTCTGGGAGGATCCCACATGCCACAGAGCGACTGGGCCCATGAACCATGGCCGCTGAGCCTGCGCGTCCGGAGCCTGTGCTCCGCGGTGGGAGAGGCCACAACAGTGAGAGGCCCGCATACAGGAAAAAAAAAAAAAAAAAAAAGATGGAAGTTCGGGAACAGATATGTATCTAATTGCTTCCATAAAATGAAATGTTTTTATTCTGCTTCTGCCACTGAGGAAAACAGGAGATATCCTTCAGCAACGGTCACCAGATGAAAAATAATAAAAGAAGCTTTAAGCATTTATCCTGTGATTGGCAGCTGTCTTGCCCCCTTAGACGTCATAAAGTTCATATTTATTAGAGCAAAATGTGAAAAAGAAGTTCAGTCATTATATGTCCAGTTGAAAATTAAACTATAAATATTTGGAAACAAATCTTGCTTCTGGAGACAGACTTTTTCTTATTCTTTGGCATATTTTTTTCTATTTGCTTTTTTAAAAGAAAAAAATATTTGCCTTGACTGATTCAATAAGGAAAGAGGAAGATTGCAGTACTCCTTCATTCCTGGCCGTATATACCCTGAGAAAACCATAATTCAAAAAGAGTCATGTAACACAATGTTCATTGCAGCATTATTTACAATAGCCAGGACATGCGAGCAACCTAAGTGTCCATTGACAGATGAATGGATAAAGATGTGGCACATATATACAGTGGAATATTACTCAGCCATAAAAATAAATGAAATTGAGTTATTTGTAGGGAGGTGGATGGACCTAGAGTCTGTCATACAGAGTGAAGTAAGTCAGAAAGAGGAAAACAAATACCATATGCTAACACATATATATGGAATCTAAAAAAAAAAAAAGAAAAAATGATTCTGATGAACCTAGGGGCAGGACAGGAATAAAGGCGCAGACATAGAGAATGGACTTGAAGACACGGGGAGGGGGAAGGGTAAGCTGGGATGAAGTGAGAGAGTAGCACTGACATATATACACTACTAAATGTAAAATAGATAGCTAGTGGGAAGCAGCTGCATCTCACAGGGAGATCAACTCAATGCTTTGTGACCACCTAGAGGGATAGGGAGGGTGGGAGGGAGGCTCAAGAGGGAGGGGATATGGGGATATATGTATACAAATAGCTGATTCACTTTGTTATACAGCAGAAACTAAGACAACACTGTAAAGCAATTATACCCCAATAAAGATGTAAAAACAAACAAACACAAAGAAAAAAACTGCATTTTAGGACTTGCACAGCACTTAGTATTTGAATCAATTATTTTCTTCTTGATAAGCTAGTTAATGTAAGTAAAACACTCCTTCTTTAAAAGGATTAACATAAAAAAATAACCAAAAGTATATGACATGTATATTCCTATTATGGAGATTATCCCCATAAAATGAAAAGCAAATCTGTAATTACTTCACCTCCCTAAGATCAATACACCGATACTCTACTCATAGCAAACACTTTAGACGGTAATACCCTTCAACAGAGGAAAGGAACAAAGAGAGAAAGGAAAAAGAAAAGAAGTTTTTTTAAAAATAAAATTCCGAGGTGCATCAGTATACAGGAAGACCTTAATAAAGTGACACTGAAAAGAGATGCCCTGATCAGCTGTTACATTTATTCAATTCACCATCCAATTTTCACATTTCATTATAGTTTACTCTAATTATCACATTCACCAAGAAAGACCAAAATTAAATTACGACAGGAATCTATATTTTGAGCAAGGAATGGGGGAAATTTACAGTTCTGGTTCCAATTAAAAATGGGATTACAGGACTTCCCTGGTGGAGCAGTGGTTAAGAATCCGCCTGCCAATGCAGAGGACACGGGTTCGAGCCCTGGTCTGGGAAGATCTCACATGCCGTGGAGCAAATAAGCCCGTGTGCCACAATTACTGAGCCTGCGCTCTCGAGCCCACAAGCTACAACTGCTAAGCCCGCACACCTAGAGCCCGTGCTCTGCAACAAGAGGTCACCGCAATGAGAAGCCTGCGCACGGCAACAAAGAGTAAGCCCCCGCTCACCGCAACTAGAGAAAGCTCGTGTGCAGCAACGAAGACCCAATGCAGCCAAAAATAAATATAAATAAATAAATAAATTTATTTTTAAAAAATGGGATTACAGGGATAAAAGTTCTGAAGGAAAATGCATACTTGGTCTTATTTAGAGTTCCAACCTGAATACAATTTGAGCTACAGTACTATTAGATTCCAACCTGGTCTCTGGTGGGAGACCCCAAAAAATTAGAATTTAGAACCGACTTACACAGTCCAAGTAACAAGCTGTTGTAAACGCTTATAAAAGGTTCCTAAACAAAATTTTCAAGTTTTTACATCTTTTTCAAAGTCACTTTTCCAAAGAGGCATTAGTTAATGGGAAAACTGATCCCCGGGAGGAGGTAACAGAAAAGTGCTTTGTTATTTAAAATAATACAATTAAAAAGCGGCCAAGCAAGAGACACTTGTGCCCTCTGCAGGAATTGTGTCTTTGGCTAATTTACACCTACAGGACTGAGGCAACAGAAGAGACTAAGTCAAGCTGCTTAACTGCGTTTCAGCCAGCTCTAACTCCTGCATGATCAAGAGGTTTCATTGGAGGCGCAAGAGGCAGAGAATATCAGTATTTCAGGGCACTATTAAAAAACCCATTTTTAACATATTCTAGTTGAACTAGCTAATTCAGAAGGAATTATCAGTACTGTTCTTATGGCAAATGATTTACAATCTTCAGCACTAACCTATAGTATTGACACTATATCAGTAGATATATATCAATAGCTCTTCCAATAGATTTCTCTCCCCTACAAGACTATAAGCTCCCTAAGGGCAATGACTAGATATGATTCATTTTACACACCTCACAGTGCATTTTCAAGAAACCTCTTGCAATTTAATAAACGAATGAAAAACCAATTAACAGGAAATAACACTAGAATCAATCATTAACTAAAGTTGTGATTAAGAGCCATGCTTATGTCTCTTAAAATTTAATAAGGCCAACACTAAGCAGGAATCCATCTTTTTCATCATCAGAAACACAGATAATCCAATCAGAGGAACTACCTTTGATTAGTGTCAACACCATTTACGTACATTTGAATTTCATGGTAAGTCCTCAGACTCTTTCACAAATCAAATAAACAGTTCATAAGAATTACTATCATATTCTTAAGAACAATTTTCTTAGTGTTTAAACAGCACGGTTTTCCTTTCAACTCTCTCCTTTGTCCCCTCCATCACTCTTTCTTTAAAAATTTATTTTAAATTTTCATTTTATCTTCAGAAAAGTAATACAGCTATTAGTTATAATTACTCTGACCTCAGTTCAGAAAGGTACTGATCACAAATACAACTTTTTTTTTTTAACTTCACAAGAGAAAAAAAGATTTTTTTATAGCAGCAACCAACATAGCTGGTCACAGACAAACCTTGGAGCCACTACTCAACTCTAGTCCCAGAAAGCAAAGCAATTTCAGTGAAACAAACACTGTCTTCTACGTTAAAATGCCCCATTTACCAACATCAATGTACAAAACAAAATCCATTTTGATGGGGAAAAAAAACTGTCAAGTTTTTCCTGTTCGAAAAAGTTGTTCTCATTTATTCATTCCATCTCTATTGTATATGTGACGGGCACGAAGCTAGCTGCTGAGGACAGTAGTAAACAAAGACAAAATGTCCTTCCCTTAAACACTTGCTTACTTGCTTACTATCTCATGAGAAATATACTTCCATCAGTCAAGTAGTGAGCTAAATGAAACAAATATTTGCTTCTTTTGTTTGGAGACCATTTCTACTGACTCGTCCCACTTAGCAAAATAAGTAAAACCTGTTACATTGTAAGGTTACTGACATGAATATTTAATCTTGTAATTGTACCTGCTTTTATTCGTTTTTTATACTTAAAATTGAAGAGTCCAGGAAATAGTTTAAAATATTATAAAATAGTATACACTTCATCAGCCCTCAACAGCAAACATCCTCTTATGATCTATGTATGCAGTTAGTAACTGGCAGAAAAAATCATGGGTAGGCATTTTCATGGTAAAAAGGCAAAAGAACGAACTTGTCCTAAGGTCTTAGACCTAGAGGACTGCTCTGCACCTAGATAACTGTTTCTGGGTCATATTCTAATGAATCCACCCTGAAAGTGCAGGGCCTATGTATATTTTCATTACACTTACTGTAAAGGCACTTGCTGTTTTTGTCCAAACCTTTCTTCTGGTAAAGAAAGGATCTTGAGGACCGGCCACTTTCCCATCCAGTGAGGCTATAAAACTGGGATTCTGCCTCCTTCTGTATAGCATGAGGCAAATAATAAGTAAGGCTATTCAGACACCTTTCCCACTACATTCAGAGAAGTTCAGTTTTGGCTTTGATGGTTTTTGAAATGGTGGAATATCACTAGACCTAGTGCAATTCGAAGTGTGGTCTGCAAAACTATACCGGTGCATGAATTTTGTTTTGGGTCCATGAGGGTAGAAAAATACAGAAACCGAGAATAAATTTGTTACATTATCTGTATGCTAATTTTCAGAGTAGTTTTATAGAGAGAGTAAAGATCTCTTTCTTTCTAAGATGGCAGTTATTAAGGAGCCAGGGGTGAAGGGTTGCATTGCCACTGTGTAAAGAATAGTTTACCTGACATTATATAAACTGACAGGGCAGAGAGAGAGAGAGAAAAAAAGAGAGACTGAATTTTATACCCTGAACCTCTGGACTTCTTCCAAATAATCTAAGGATCCTAGGAGCTTCTTCAGTCCAGCAATGCAACAAAGTTAATCCTGTTTCCTCTTCATGAGAAGAGAGTCCCATAGCCCCAGCTGGCTATTTCTATAGCAGAACTTTCTAGCTTTCAACTAACCGGGCTAAATCTACCTTCCAAGCCTCATATTCACCCACTTTAATCTTGTGGAATTAATTGCTGTCGTCTCCTAGATATGTGTTGCATTTTAAGTCTCTACATTATCCCCCCACACCCCATGATTTCTTTCTTTCTGTTTTTCCTGCATACTCTTTTTCTGCTGACACTTCTCTTTCCCACTTGTTGATACTTTGGATCAACTTGTCTATAACCAATGTGAAAAAAACTATAGCCCTGGTATGTAAAAATATTCTGGCATTGCTATTAAATGATAGGGCAGAGTCATCCTGGACTACATCCTATCCTTCATTCCGCACAGCCATCAATCACTAAGCTCTGTCAAGTTTAACTCCTAAACATTTCTTAAATGAGCCCATGCATCTTCTGCACATTTACTACTTTCTCCTAGTCATACTTCTTATTTCTAGTGTGAGCTCTTATAAGCCATTACCTTGCCCCAAACTTCTCTCCTTGCTTTCCAGCTTGTAACCCGCTGTGACGAAAGAAACGGAAGAACAGCTTCAGGGCTAACAGCACATTTTGGCTTCTGTAAGAAACTTGCTTGCTTGGGGCAGGAAGAACCGGGTTCCTGATTGGCTGATTCAAAATTAAACAGCTCCCTCCCGCCTTGGGAACTTCCCATCCTGTGAAGGGTATAAAGGCCTCGCCCGACTGTTAGTCGGGGTCTCACTCACTTCTCTCCGAGTGGGACCCTGTCCGGACAGTTTGTGTAAGCTTCTATACTTGTACTTGTATAAATCCTTTGCTAATCTTTCTGCTTGGTGTTGGTGATTCTCGGGTGTCCTTGGTTGGGACACGGGTCGCATTTACCGGGGAACTCGACTCCAGGCGTGTGGCTCCCGGACCGCAACACTACAATCTTCCCTCTAAGTAGTGGCATTCCAAAGCCTTAAACTGGACAACTACAGCACACTACTGTTATGCCAACTGATTACCATTGTCCTTGGTGCAGCCAGATGGGGTTCTGAGGCAGGAGAGGGGTTGAGGCAAGAAAGATTGAGGCCTCTTCCCTTTTTCAGGTGATGCATGAATTTTATTACTTTTAATATAGTCCATGATGGAAACAACATTTGGAACAACTGCAAGAGTTAAAGTAGTTTTCACAAATGGACATTACCTGGTGAGATCTGCATATAAAAATTCAAAGTTTTTAATAAGACATATATGAGTCTTCTGTAATCTAGCCTATTTCTCCAGTCTCAGTTCTCATCACTTCCTGACTTGGAATTTAATTTCTTGCTGCACAATAAGTTTTGTAATTCTCCATCCACCTTTTGTTGTCTCTTTACTCTGTACCCTCCACATGTGGTACTCTTCCTCTTGCCCCTATTCAGTTCAGGGTTGCCTCCTTCAGAGAACTGCCTTTCTCTTCTGCCTTTCCAGCTAGATTGGATAGCCCTCCATTTTATTTCCATCTGACTCTTGGCATCTGTCTTATTTTGTTCTTCCACAGTGTTTTAAAATTGCCATTTGGGAGTCTGAGTCTTCTGATCTGTGTATACAGAGTTCTTAGCTCAAACGCACTCATATATTTATTGAAAGTATGACTGATCAATATTTTCATATATTCATCATCTAGCATCCTGTGGCCAATAAATCTCAGAGATTCAATCTCAGAGAAATACAATACCATCTCATAGAAGTAAAGAAAAAGAATCTCAAGTACTCATTAGATTATACACAAACTACATATTTTTTTCCCCAGTTTTACCATTTTGTCAACATGCATATTCTGTTAACTGGTTGCAGAGAACTAAGGCACATTATTATCTTTGCTTCTTAAAATTTCTTATTCTATGGGCTTCTTGGGAGATTCAACTTTAATGCTTTAAACTTGCAAAATGATAAACAATCATTTCAGGGCAATAGTGCAGCAAATGTTTGCAGTATCTGCCTTTGCAGACCTGCACAGCTATAAACCATGCCTCTGAGAACTGCCCTCCTCTGAAAGCCATGTTATACTACTTGAATAGCTAATTTTGATTGGGTTAGACATGAAACCTCTCATGAGCAAATCAATTTTACTCACTTGAGAATCTGGAATCCTGATTGAAAGATGCTTGCAACTTTGGACTTGCCCAAGAGGGTCTTAACATTCCCCTCAGCTTGACTAAACATTAGCGATGTTGCTTCCAGACTATAGGCTACTGACCTCCCTTTCCTTAGAGTACTTACTTTAGAAAACTTGTAATTTAAAACTATTTCTCTGCCCCTTTGAAAGGTGCATAAGTCTTCTCCCAGCCTCCCGCCAGTTTTATAACCCAGGAACATTTTTCTCAAGGACCAGAGAGCCACCCACTTGAAAGGCAAACATCAAGGAGGATAGCACCCTTCCCTCCCAATTGCTTTGGAAGATGACGAGGCTAACTTCAGTGGGTTCCAGTTAGCAAACTTATGGGGCCTAATCACAGAGAAAACATTTGCAAATTCAGGAATAACTCATCACGCTCAACACAACCTACTGATCAACACCCCCACTAACATCCTCTAGTACCTTTTCCACCCAGTACTTAGTACTTAGCTCACCCCAGCATTTAAAACTATCTTTTGTTGCAGCAGAGTTGAGGTCAATCTCACTTCCTTTTACAGTAGTCTTGAATAAACTCTTCCTTGCTTGTTTAACTATTCCAGTGCAATTTTTTTTTTATAGGCTTATGAGTGAATACTAGTTACTTTTGAAAACAGAACCTGTAAAATGATTGTTTGGTATGGGGAAGTAGAGAAAAACATTCTTCAGAAAAACAAATGAAACATGTAGAAAAACAGGTAAGTGAGATAAGTGGTAAGTTTCCATGAGTGAGAGAGAAAGAAAAAGAGAAACAGAAACAGAAACAGCAGTTTCAATTACTGGTGGATTCCTGGTACCTGACCGCAGACACTGGGAAAAGCTTCCTGCAGTTAAAATCCATAGGATATCCCTGTATTCCTGCTTTTTTGTAATAGTTTTTAAATCGGTTTCTGTTACTTATAACTAAAATAATCTTGGCTTAAAAATGTAATTATTCAGCATGGAAATGTCAATTCTGAGTGTTGACTATGTGTTAACATTTTTTTGGCTAGCATGAAAAATCCAGGCAGGGAGTTATTGTGGGAATAGGGGTGGCATTTTGTCAAGGTTTTTCTCTAATATGTCTGCTTCATTATGAGGCAATATATATTTTGTAGAACACCCTGTCATCACCTCTAATTGTTACTTTTAAAATGTGATGATATGAAGCATAATGTGATTTTGCAGTCAGCAATCCTTCTGTGGAATTATGTTGCTTTCTTTTCCATGGAATGACACTGATTCAAAGCAAAGATAATTTTTTAAAAAGATGGAAAAAATCATAGATGGGGCAGAAACATTAGGAACCCAAGTAAAATCAAAGGGAGTGGCAAAATACCACATTATTTTCTCTGCCCACTGGATATTACAAGCCTTATATATTTACAACCATGTAGGTTAAGGATTTGTTAAAAGGGATGTAATTAAGAATATCACGTGGAAGGTATATTAAAATTGCTAATAATATTAAAATAAGATATAAAGATGAAAATTAACCTCTGAAGAAGTCCAAAAAAAAGCATATTGCATCTAATAAAAGTAATTATAAAGATAATCTCTAGACCCTATGTAAAACATGCACCATTAAAAGAAAAATGAAGGCAATTTACATAAACTGACATGGAGAGATTTGAGGGGCATATTCTAAATTGAGACATGTAAACCAGCAAGTTATAGAAAAATATGCTTATTCTTATCCATTCATATAAAATAAAACACACATACACACATAAACACCCATCAGGATGGAATTATACACAGATATGTGTATAAGTACTTCTTACATAATATGTTTAAATTAATAAAAGAATATCACTTATATCATGATATCAATAAATGTGATTATCTAGTTAAAATGGACAGTGTACTAAAACAACCTATATTTTTAAAAGGACTTAATATCAGGTAGAAAACTGAGTAGGCCAATATCCATAGAGAAAATTAAAAATGTAATACAGATTTATATTTTTCAAAAAGGAAAATTCTATCAGATCATAAAAGACATAGGACAGGATTCATCTTTGCTTAAACTATTCCAGAATATTGGCAGGGGGTGGGGGGCGGCGGGAGATAGAAACTCACCAACCATTTCTACAAAAACAAAAATCACAAGTATCATACACAAAATTAAAATTAAAGAAACTAAACAAGTACTAATTTAGACACAAAAATTTCTAAATACAGTATTACCAAATTGAATCTAGGAGTATATTAAAATAATACTTTTAAAACATATTATTTATATCATAAATATAAGGGTGGCTCAGCTTTAAAAAGAGCTACATAATATTTCACTAATTTAAGAGATATTTAAGATATTAAAATGAAACTTTTTACCATATTGATAGATGTTATAGATAATAAATTGATAAAATTTTGATAATCATTCTTGATTAAAATAAACACCTATTAGTCAAGTAGTTATAAAAATATATTTGCCTTAAACTTGATATTGTTAGGTGTAATTTTCAAAAAGGTAAAAGTCATGACTCAGAATAACCACCCATCAATCTTTTATTTAACTCATTATTTAAAGAGAGAATAAATAAGGTATTATGGCCAGTTTGGAGAGCATTATGGATTAGGTGTATATAAGCAATGCTAGGAAAAGATTTCTGGATTAGATACAAAACTGGTTTATGTCTAAAAGGGCCATAAATCTTTAGAGTTATCTGTTTTACCAGAGGAAAATTATTTGCATCTCTACAAAAGGGCCAAAAGTCTACAAGTTAACATGGAATCCGGGACCTTTAATAAATAGTAAACTGTGAGTTGATTTAATTACATTCCCCTAGATAATCATCAGGTGACTTTGGCTATACACAGTATTAGAAGGATTTGCTGCCCACCTTTATGCCTTATTTGAAAGTTTCAAATGATTTTCATGACAATATAGAGTATCTACTAGAAACTTCCAGAAACTATCATGCTTGATTGTGACACTCTGATAATATTTCAACTGATATCAGGGTCATTATTTTTCTGCCATGATTCACTATTATTCTGGAACTTTAGATTTTAAACTCCATCATGGTTAGGTCAATGTTAGTTTTATTCATCCATGTATACCTAATCTCTAGTACAATAGCAATCACATTGTTAGGACTCAATCTGTTTATATTAATAGACTGTGTGCTACATAAGGGAAGAGACCAGAGCTCTTTCACCTATCACTGAACACACAACATTAAGGATTCCTTAATTTATTAATTACTTCAATTATTATTTATATAGCACCCTTCTAAACAAAGAGGCAATCTACAGATTCAGTGAAATTCCTATCAAAATACCAATGGCAACTTTCATACAAGTAGAAAAAATAATTCTAAAATTAATACTGAATCAAAAAGAGACCCCAAATAGCCAAACAATCTTAAGAAGGACAAAGCAGGAAACATCACATTTCCTGATTTCAACTATACTACAAGCCTACAGTAATCAAAACAGTTTGGCACTGGCACAAAAACAAACACACAGATCAATGGAAAAGAATATAGAATACAGAACTGAACCCATACCTATATGGTCAATTACTCTATGACAAAAGAGGTAAGAATATAAAATGGGGAAAAGATAGTCTCTTCAATAAATGCTGTTGGAAAACTGGACAGATACATGTAAAAGAGAATCTGGAGCACTTTCTTATACCATGTACAAAATTAAACTAAAAATGGATTAAAAACTTAAATGTAAAACCAACCATAAAACTCCTGGAAGAAAACATAGGCAGTAAACTTTTTGACATCAATATTAGCAATATCTTTTTGGATCTGTCTCCTCAAGTAAGAGAAACAAAAGCAAAAATAAACAAATGGGACTATGTCAAAGTAAAAAGCTTCTGCACAGCAAAGGAAACCTTCGACAAAACAAAATAACAGCCTACTGAATGGGAAATTATATTTACAAATGATATATCCAATAAAAGGTTAAAATCCAAAATATAAAAAGAACTGAGACAACTCAATATCAAAAAGAACAAGAAATCCAATTAAAAAATGGGCAGAGGACCTGAACAGACATTTTTCCAAAGAAGACATAAAGATGGCCAACAGGCAAATGAAAAGATGCTCAATACTACTAATTATTAGGGAAATAAATGCAAATCAAAACCACAATGAGATATCACACCACACCTTTCAGAATGGCTATTATCAAAAAGATAACAAATAACAAGTGCTAGTGAGGATATGGAGAAAAAGAAATACTTGTACACCACTGGTGGGAATATAAGTTAGTTCAGCCACTATGGAAAATGGTATGGAGGTGGCACAAAAAATTAAAATAGTACTACCAGTAATTCCACTTCTGGGTATCTATTCAAAGAAAATAAAAAAGCTAATTGGATGACATATATGCACACTTATGTTCATAGCAGTGTTACTTACAATAGCCAAAATATGGAGGCAACCTAAGTGTCCACCAATAGATGAATGGATAAAGAAGATGTGATATATATACAATGGAATATTAGTAAGCCATAAAAAAGAACGAATTCTTGCCATTTGCAACAACATGGATAGATCTAGAGAATGTTATGCTAAGTGAAATATGTCAAACAGACAAAGACAAATCCACCACATGATTTCACTTATATGTGTAATCTAACAAAGAAAACTATCAAAAAACCAAACCAAACCAAAACAAAACAGACTAATTGATACAGAGAACAAATTGGTGTTTGCCAGAGGGAGCAGAGTAGGAATGAACAGAATAGTTGAAGGGGATTAAGAGATACAAACTTCCCGATGCAGGGGACGTGGGTTCGGCCCCAGTCTGGGAAGATCCCACATGCCGCGGAGCGGCTGGGCCCGTAAGCCATGGCCGCTGAGCCTGTGGGTTTGGAGTCTGTGCTTCGCAACGGGAGAGGCCACAGCAGTGAGAGGCCCGCGTGCAGCAAAAAAAAAAAACAAACGGTAAGAGATACAAACTTCCAGTCATAAAATAAATAAGACATAGGAATGTAATGTACAGTATAGGGAATATAGTCAACTGTAATGTAATAACTTTATATGGTGACAGATGAGTAGACTTACTGTGGTGATCATTTTGTAATGTATATAAATGTTGAACTGTACAGCTGAAACTAATATATAATATTTTAAGTCAACTATACTTCAACAAACAAAGAAAATTCTTATGCTAAGCCAGGGTTTCTGAAAATTAGCACTACTAACATTTCGGGCTAATTTTTTATAGAGGTCTATCATGTGCATTACTGAATGTTTAACATATCTCCAAATCTACTCAATAGATGACAGTAGCAGCTTTCCTCAAAACCCAAGTCTTGAACTTCAAAAATGTCTCTAGACATTGGTAATATCCCATAGGGTGCAAAATTGCTCTTAACTGAGAATCACTGAACTAAGGGACTACTTGAACATCACCTACTTTACAAGTCCATGTCGGAGGTTTTGCACTTGATTTAGAACGTGGAGTGTGTCACATTAAATGTTCTCTCTTCAGTAGACACAAATTTTAAGAGTCCCATCTTAACATCCTCTTAGGCTTATTACTACATTTCTTCATCAGCAGCTACTTCCAGTGGTTTTTTAGCAGTCCAGGGATAGTTTAGTACCCTAAAGATTGTTGACATGGGTGAGTGTTCCACTGGCTTGAACCTTAATGCGGCTCAGCCAGCAACCATGGGCCACCGTAGATCTAACTTTGGCAGTAGAGCTGTCATGTATTAAGGCTCAAGAATTGTTCAGTTTAGAAGGAACAGTATTTGTTTGAAGCTGAAATTTCAAAATGGCTCTGCAATGTGGGCCATCCCCAGGGAGAATAAGCTCTTTTGCACTCACATAGCACACCCTAGCACTGAGGATCTATTCTATTTTTTTGTAATTTTTTATTTTTAAAAAAATTTTATTGGAGTGTAGTTGCTTTACAATGTTGTGTTAGTTTCTGCTGTATAGCAAAGTGAATCAGTTTTATGTATACATATATCCCCTCTTTTTTTGTTTTCCTTCCAAATTAGGTCACCACAGAACACTGAGTAGAGTTCCCTGTGCTATATAGTAGGTTCTCATTAGTTATCTATTTTATACATAGTAGTATATATATGTCAATCCCATTCTCCCACTTCATCCCACCATCTCCTTTCTCCCTGGTATCCATACATCCGTTCTTTATGTCTGTGTGTCTATTTCTGCTTTGCAAATAAGTTCATCTGTATCATTTTTCTAGATTCCATATATAAGCAATATTATACAATACCTGTTTTTGTCTTTCTGACTTATTTAACTCTGTATGACAGTCTCTAGGTCCACATCTCTGCAATTGCACAATTTCGTTCCTTTTTTATGGCTGAGTAATATCCCACTGTATATATGTATCACATCTTCTTTTCATGGACATTTGTGTTGCTTCCATGTCCTGGCTATTGTAAATAGTGCTGCAGTGAATACTGGGGTGCATGTATCTTTTTGAATTATGGTTTTCTCCAGGTATATGCCCAGGAGTGGGATTGTTGGGTCATATGGTAGAGGATCTACTCTTGTAGATACACTTATACGTTGCCCAGTCATATATCAAAACGTAACTATGGTGTCAGAAAAACAAATTTGAGGATATTTGGAAGTAAATTCCCCCATACCTGTATCTGTATCATAAAATTTATTCTTTAGACTTGTTGCAATAGGATTTAGAAGGGAGCAAGTTGGGGAGGAGAGGAGAAGAGAAATATGACTGTACTATATTGCAGTAGTATTAATATATATCTCTACATCTCTCACTATCTAAGTATAATGCTGATATCTAAAATCCGTATGTATTTAATTCTAAATTATTGAAAAATATGTATGACACAGATTGATTGTGGGGAGTTATTAATATTTATGTGCAAAGCTGAGCTCACAAACCCATGGCTCAGTAAAGAAATGACTTGTTAAAAGGTTTTTCTTGGTGAAACTAATATTGTATGTTAATATATTTAAAAGAATTCACATCTTAGTTGACTTTTTTTTTTTTTTGCGGTACATGGGCCTCTCACTGTTGTGGCCTCTCCTGTTGTGGAGCACAGGCTCCGGATGCACAGGCTCAGCAGCCATGGCTCACGGGCCCAGCCGCTCCGTGGCATGTGGGATCTTCCCGGACCGGGGCATGAACACGTGTCCCCTGCATCAGCAGGCAGACTCTCAACCACTGCCCCACCAGGGAAGCCCAGTTAACATTTCTTGATAACAATTCTTTAAAAATTTTGCAGTAGTTTGTGTTTTAATGGAACCTGACTATTGTTGATCTGAATCTTCACCCATTGTTTTAATTCATAAACATATTAATAGATAATGGTAAGAAAATGGCAAAATCATAACATAAAAATGTAAGATGAAAATGTGTCAAAGATTTTAACTCAATACTGAATGTGGAAACCATTAAAAACTGTTCAAAGGAAAATTCGAAGATTCATACCTACACAGGAACCAAATTCTAAAATAAATTTGTGAAAAGATTCTTTAAAAGGTCTCTCCTCAGGGCAATAATCAATTGCATTTCACTGGACACAACTGCCACTTTATGAACAGGAATCATTTGCACTATTATCATTTTTCTATAACTTACAAAATTTCAAAATAGTTCAAAGACCATGAAAGATGTAGATTACTTGAATGGGTAATCTCAATATACCACCAATATTTTCTGCGTTTTAAAGTTGTTCAAAATTTTTCCTGACATTTTCTAAGACTAAACATTATATTTATAATGTTATACTAATAATTTAATAATGATCTTGAATTTTTGCATTGATAATTTCTTAAATATAAGAAACAGAGTTCATTTAATCTCATTGCTCTCATGGAAATATAATAGTATTTTCATATAAATTTCAGCAAGTTATTTCATTACTTTGTTAAGGAAAGGCATACTGGAACATTATGACAGGCTGTTTGTCACTAGCAATTGTAAATGTAATACAAAATTTGAATGAAAATGAATTATTAAGAATGTATAAAATGCAAGTAGATTAACATAAAAAGAACTGATTCTTCACACTAGTAATAAGAGAGTAAAATTTAATACTTTTAAATAGCCTAACAAATTTTGTTTTCACATTAAAATTTCAAAAATTTTAAACTTTATAACATATGTTATAATCAGTTTACATAAACTTTGGAAATTTTCTTAAAGTAATACAAAATAAATATAAGCAACTATGTGAAATTGAAATAATTGATGCCACATACCCATGAGGGTTTATGTATTTCCTGAAGAGAACAAAAAACTGAGGCAAAATTAGTAAGAACTATTTAAGCTTAGATTTCTGTTCTTTTCAGGAAACACTCCAACATGTCTGAACATTAACAGGACTTAGAGAAAGTGGCTTTATGTCTCATAGTGAAGAATGCACTGATGTCAACTCCTCGGGTCAGACGTTAAAAATATTACAATAGCAAAACAAATTCAGAATCGAATTTAGCCAAAAATAAAATTTATCTCACTGCACTCCCTATCAAGATCACTGCTGTACTGATTGTACAGTAAAATATGCAATGAGGCCACCCCCTAGTGGTCAGATGCCGAAGCAACGTCTTAGCAGACTGTCTTACAGATGTACACAAATGTGAAAAAAGGAATTTAAAGCTAACAAAATAGAAGCAATATACAGAGTGATACATTGTAAAACAGTACCAGAGGTTAAAAAAATAGAGACAGATTCTCAGCTTCGCCACTGCTTCCATTCCCTAAGCCATTCCCACTGGCTGACTGCACAGACGTGACTCGTCTGTGTATGTGTGTGTGTATGTGTGTGTGGGGGGTGCATGTGTGTATCTCTCAGTGGTTACAGTGACTGTATACTTATACTTAATCTTTTGTTTCCTCAAATTTACATAGTACTCAATTCCTGGTGTGAAATCTTTGGATAAAAATAAACCAAAAAGCTTTCTGTATGATGTGTTTTTTTGTACTTCACTTCATGCTAGAGCTATAGTTTAATATTTTTTCCTGCTCTAAAATGTTACAGTCTTATGAGGTTCTTTTCTCTCTCCTTAGCCTTAATACTACCATTAAGTATTACTTAATACTACCTTCTTCCAGCACAAACCCACTTTCTTAGATACCTTCTGCAGAGAAAAGGTAAACAGGCACAACTCTATCTGGGGTTTCCATACTGTTCTTAAATGTCAAAGGAAGACATTGTCCTGTGTACTGATTGTCTCCAGCTATGTGGTCTCTCCATGTTTTCCCTAGAAAGACCCATACTTGCTTTTGATGTCTTTTTTCTTTTTTTTTTTTTTTTTTTTTGCGGTACGCGGGCCTCTCCCTGTTGTGGCCTCTCCCGTTGCGGAGCACAGGCTCAGGACGCGCAGGCTCAGCGGCCATGGCTCACGGGCCCAGCTGCTCCGTGGCATGTGGGATCTTTCTGGACCGGAGCACGAACCCGTGTCCACTGCATCGGCAGGCGGACTCTCAACCACTGCACCACCAGGGAAGCCCGGATGATGTCTTATTTTATTTGTGAGATATATTTCATATATGAAATAGATAGACAAATACTACATATGTATATGTATGTATATGTATGTGTATGTGTGTATATGTGTGAATATATATATATCTGCTTTCTATCATTCAGAATTCCTCAGAATGGCAAATTGATAGTCTACATATTTCTCATGTTCTCAGTTTTATTTCCCTAATTTCAATTAGAACTTGAATCAAATGATATATAAATTTTCTGTCTAATCTGTCATGAAAAATTAATATACCATCAAAGTCAAAAGTTTGTTTTAATAATATAGTCTGCTTCTGTATCTTGATTAATAAATTAAACATAATTACCTTTATTCTGAAAATAATTTCCTTTAAATAATTATAGACTATGTGATACACAGTATTTTAATGGAAGATAAATGAGATTATTTCCAAAGACCCTAGCAGAGCAGCAAACATATAATAAATGTTAATTACACATTATTTTTAAAATATATTTTTAGTTATGTTTTCTTTAATCACCTCTTCACACCATCTCAACTGTAATATTAGTCACCTGATAGGGGATTCTGACAGATGGGAAGTTGAATCAGAAAGAGTCTTTTTAAGGACTTAAAAAATTGTGATTAAAATATCCTGCTTTTGCACATTTTACAAAGACACTTGACCATGAGAACTCATGTTTAGGGAAATACTTAGGGATTGTATGAGTGAGAGCATTAGCTTTATTCCATTGATTATAAATACACTCCTATAAATCTGGTTTATAAGATAGAATAAAACTTGGTATATGTTTCATTATTTCATGCGAGCTACTACACTATACAAGCTATGAAACCAGTTTTAGTTGCTGTGCTCTTAAAAATACTTGGATAAAGGTAGCAATGAAAGAAAATAAAATTAATAACATGAATAATGTATTTTATTATCTATTTTATAACAATTGATAGATAACAGTTATATTCAACATATGCCTTCATGTATTTGAGATAAAATGAAAGGTCACTGAGTAAAGATAATTTTAACAAAATCTCACAATAATTATCCTACAAACTGGCTCTTTACAAACTTCCAATTGGGATGCTCAGTCAAAACAAGAAAAATTTCATCTGAGGTCAACCTGCAGGAAGGCCACTGAAACTAGATTTTTTTCCCATAAAAATTAAGTTAAATAGTCTTGTCCCTGGGCACTTTACCAAATCAATAAAATTAAGAGAATTGTATCTCTACTTTTTAGTATTTTTCAATAAAAATTTGAACTATAAATAATGTTCTATAATATTTCCGTTTGATACTCGAAGCTTCAAGTTCTTCAATGTTTTCAAATCTTCATGCAAACTACCGTTTGCCTCGTTCTCTTGTATGTTGTCATTTTTTTAAGATTGTTTAAGTTAGTCAATTAATGTTACTCTGCACCTGTATAACTGAAACAGTCCAATCATCCTACCTCGGCTTTCTAAAAATAGGATAATTGCATATTTTAGCATATTTCTTTTTAAAAACCAATGAACCTTGGTATGGAATAAAAAACTTTTATTTTGCATTATGATATTTAAAAAGAAAGCAAAAGTTTCAGTATTTAATCTCTTTTTTTCCTCCAGTATGATTGTGTTATTTGATTAGAAAGTTCAGATTTTCTTAGATCTTGTGAAACATGCAGTTTTGAAAACCAATGCTTGGTGTTAAATGACACATTTCATCCTGAAAACAGGTATTTTTTTGTCTTAATTTTGATATTAACAAAAATGTCAATCACCAATCCAACATTTTGAAGTAGTGGTTAGTGTTCAATTTTGTACACCCCTCCCCCATCCCAATTATGGCTCCTTTGATCCAAAGAATTCATGAGCTTTTATTGTAGTCTTCATTTATTTATAAAATAATGCTGATTCTTCAATGAGATATTGAGTCATGTCATCCACATAAAACAGGAATTGAGGGAAAATTATTTTATGATTAAATCTTTATAAATAACAAAAATGAAACCTAAAATATAAAATGTAATGATTTTATATTTTGAAAGCCTTGAGATTTGACATCCTTATTAAAATTATTAATATGGTGCTTCACAATATCTGAAATTACTTCCAATTTTTTTGCAAGTGAATATTTAGGACCATCAGGAATGAAATCTTTCACAAAATTTTCTCCAGGGAGGTTAGGCTTTAAATATTTTAAAATAATGAAAGAAATCATTTTTTTGTGTGTTTTTTCCCTAAAGCTTGATAATGTGATACTATTTATTTTCATATATATTTTAGGGAATCATTGCAGTTTACAAATTCTATTATTCTTTTTTTTTTCCTGAAATAAACTTTGCATGATTTTTCTGAAACTTGGTCAGGTCAAGACCTTTATGTGGTGTCATGAGGTAGTAGTTGCTAGTGACTCTAAGAGTGAACTTGGGCCTTATATTTGAAATGTGTGAATTTATATTTTTTATCTACTCTCTGTGGTTGCATTTGCAAAGAAACAAAGGATTTTGATGGAAACTGGTAGGTAGTGGAATTCTTCTAGGCATACTTGTGTGGAAACCTGAGATATACACTTATTTACATAAAGTTACATCTGCTGTCTAATCCTGAGCAACATTAAATAGTATCTGAGGTCAGATAGAAATAATCTTACTTTTGGGACTTCCCCGGTGATCCAGTGGTAAAGAATCCACCTTCCAATGCAGGGGACAAGGGTTCGATCCCTGGTTGGGGAACTAAGATCCCACATGCCGCAGGGCAACTAAGCCTCCACGCCGCAACTACTGAGCCCTCATGATTTAACTGGTGAGAAGCCTGCACACCACAACTGGAGAGAAGCCTGTGCACTGCAATGAAGATCCCGTGTGTCGAAACTAAAACTCGACACAGCCAAAAATAAATAAATTAATTAATTAATTAATTAGGGAAAAAAACAAACTTACTTTAATAAATCTCCCATTTCTAGCTGTCAGACCCAGAATAAATACACACCTATGCAATATTCAAAATGTTCAATAGAAGGTATAACACGTTTGGAGAGCAAAAAACCAAATTTGGAAGGACCTTCAAGATGGCAGAGGAGTAAGACATGGAGATCACCTTCCTCGCCACAAATACATCAAAAATACATCTACACGTGGAACAACTCCTACAGAACAACTACTGAATGGTGGCAGAAGACCTGAGATTTCCCAAAAGGCAAGAAACTCCCCATGTACCTTGGTAGGGCAAAAGGAAAAAAAGAAAAAACAAAGACAAAAGGATAGGGACGGGACCTGCACATCTGGGAGGGAGCTGTGAAGAAGGAAGTTTCCACACACTAGGAAGCCCCTTCACTGGCGGAGACGAGGGGTGGGTGGGGAAGCTTCAGAGCCGCGGAGGAGAGCGCAGCCACAGGGGTGCGGAGGGCAAAGCGGAGAGATTCCCGCACAGAGGATCGGGGCCGACCGGCACTCACCAGCCCGAGAGACTTGTCTGCTCACCCGCCGGGGCAGGCGGGGGCTGGGAGCTGAGGCTCGGGCTTCAGAGGTCGGATCCCAGGGAGAGGACTGAGGTTGGCTGCATGAACACAGCCTGAAGGGGCTAGTGCACCACAGCTAGCTGGGAGGAAGTCGGGAAAAAGTCTGGAACTGCCTAAGATTCAAGTGACCACTGTATCAGGGTGCGTAAGGAGAGGAGATTCAGAGTACCACCTAAACGAGCTTCAGACATGAGCAAGAGCTATGGCTATCAGCACGGATACCAGAGACAGGTATGAAATGCTAACGCTGCTGCTGCAACCACCAAGAATCCTGTGTGCAAGCACAGGTCACTATCCACAGCTCCCTTCCCAGGAGCCTGTGCAGCCCACCACTGCCAGGGTCCCATGATCCAGGGACAAGTTCCCTAGGAGAACACACAGCGCACCTCAGGCTGTTGCAACGTCACTCTGGCTTCTGCCACCACAGGCTTGACCCGCATTCTGTACCCCTCCCTCTCCCCGGCCTGAGTGAGCCAGAGCACCCTAATCAGCCACTCCTGTCTGGGCGAAGAACAGACGCCAGAGGGCAACCTACATGCAGTGGTAGGGCCAAACCCAAAGCTGAAACCCAGGAACTGTAAGGACAAAGAATAGAAAGGGAAGTTTCTCCATGCAGCCTCAGGAGCAGTGTATTAAATCCCCAAAAGAAACTTGATGTACCCTGCACCTGTGGAATACCTGAATAGACAACAAATCATCCCAAAATTGAGGCAGTGGACTTCAGGAGCAACTATAGACTCGGGGTTTGCTGTATGCAACTGACTAGTTTCTGATTTTTATGCTTATCTTAGTTTAGTTTTTAGTGCTTATTATCATTGGTGGATTTGTTTATTAGTTTAGTTGCTCTTTTCTCTTTTTATTATTTTTAAAATTTAATTTTGATAATTAAAAAAAAATTTTACTTTAATAAATTTATTTTATTATTTTTTTTCTTTCTTTCTTATTTTCTCCCTTTTCTTCTGAGCTGTGTGGCTGACAGGGTCTTGGTGCTCCAGCCAGGTGTCAGGCCTGAGCCTCTGAGGTGGGAGAGCCAAGATCAGGACATTGGACCACCAGAGACCTCCCAGCACCACGTAATATCAATAGTTCTCCCAGAGAAACAGAGAGTTCTCCCAGAGATCTCCATCGCAACAGTAAGACACAGCTCCACTCAACGACGAGTAAGTTCCAGTGCTGGACACCCCGTGTCAAACAACGAGCAAGACAGGAACACAACCCCACCCATTAGCAGAGAGGCTGCCTAAAATCATAATAAGGTCACAGACACCCCAAAACACACCACTGGATGTGGTCCTGCCCACATGAAAGACAAGATCCACCCTCATCCACCAGAACACAGGAACCAATCCCATCCACCAGGAAGCCTACACAACCCACTGAACCAACTTTACCCACTGGAGGCAGACACCAAAAACAACAAGATAAACAAACCTGCAGCCTGTGAAAAGGAGACACCAAACACACTAAATTAAGCACAATGAGAAGACAGGGAAATATGCAGAAGATGAAGGAGCAAGGTAAAAACCCACCAGACCAAACAAATGAAGGGAAAATAGGCAGTTTACCTGAAAAATAATTCAGAGTAATGAAAGTAGAGATGATCCAAAATCTTGAAAACAGAATGGAGAAAATATAAGAATCATTTAACAAGGACCTAGAAGAACTAAACAGCAAACAATGATGAACAACACAATAAATGAAATTAAAATTCTCTAGAAGGAATCAATAGAATAATTGAGGCATAAGAATGTATAAGTGACCTGGAAGATAAAATAGTGGAAATAACTACCACAGAGCAGAATAAAGAATAAAGAATGAAAAGAATTGAGGACAGTCTCAGAGACCTCTGGGACAACATTAAACGCACAAACACTAGAATTATAGGGGTCCCAGATGAAGAAGAGAAAAGGAAAGGGACTGAGAAAATATTTAAAGAGATTATAGTTGAAAATTTCCCTAATATGGGAAAGGAAATAGGAAATCAAGTCCAGGAAGCACAGAGAGTCCCATACAACATAAATCCAAGGAGAAACACGCCAAGACACATATTAATCAAACTATCAAAAATTAAATACAAAGAAAAAATATTAAAAGCAGCAAGAGAAAAACAACAAATAACATACAAGGGAATCCCCATAAGGTTAACAGCTGACCTTTCAGCAGAAACTCTGCAAGCCAGAAGGGAGTGGCAGGAAAAATTTAAAGTGATGAAAGGGAAGAAACTACAACCAAGATTACTCTACCCAGCAAGGATCTCATTCAGATTCGGTGGACAAATAAAAACTTTACAGACAAGCAAAACCTAAGAGAATTCAGCACCACCAAACCAGCTTTACAGCAAATGCTAAAGTAACTTCTCTAGGCAGGAAACACAAGAGAAGGAAAAGACCTACAATAACAAACCAAAAACAATTAAGAAAATGGTAATAGGAACATACATATTGATAATTATCTTAGATGTAAATGGATTAAATGCTCCAACCAAAATAGACTGGCTGAATGGAAACAAAAACAAGACCCATATATATGCTGTCTACAAGAGACCCACTTCAGACCTAGAGACACGTACAAACTGAAAGTGTGGGGATGGAAAAGATATTCCATGCAAATGTAAATCAAAAGAAAGCTGGAGTAGCAATTCTCATATCAGGAAAAATAGACTTTAAAATAAAGACTATTACAAGAGACAAAGAAGGTCACTACATAATGATCAAGTGATCAATCCAAAAAGAAGATATAACAATTGTAAATATTTATACACCCGACATAGGAGCACCTCAATACATAAGGCAAATGCTAACAGCCATATAAAGGGAAATCAACAGTAACACAATAAGTGTAGGGGACTTTAACACCCCACTTTCACCAATGGACAGATCATCCAAAATGAAAATAAATAAAGAAACACAAGCTTTAAATCACACATTAAACAAGATGGACTTAATTGATATTTATAGGACATTTGGTCAAAAACAACAGAATAAACTTTCTTCCCAAGTGCTCATGGAAACTTCTCCAGGATATATCATAGTTTGGGTCACAAATCAAGCTCTGGTAAACTTAAGAAAATTAAAATCATATCAAGTATCTTTTCTGATATGAGACTAGATATCAATCACAGGAAAAAAATGTAAAAAATACAAACACATGGAGGCTAAACAATATGCTACTAAATAACCAAGAGATCAGTGAGGAAATCAAAAAATACCTAGAAACAAATGGCAATGAAAACACGACCCAAAACCTATGGTATTCAGCAAAAGCAGTTCTAAGAGGGAAGTTTATAGCAATACAATCCTACCTCAAGAAACAAGAAAAATCTCAAATAAACAACCTAAACTTACACCTAAAGCAATTAGAGAAAGAAGAACAAAAAAACCCTAAAGTTAGCAGAAGGAAAGAAATCATAAAGATCAGATCAGAAATAAAAGAAAAAGAATTGAAGGAAACAATAGCAAAGATCAATAAAACTAAAAGCTGGTTCTTTGAGAAGATACACAAAATTGATAAACCATTAGCTAGACACATCAAGAAAAAAAGGACAAGACTCAAATCAACAGAATTAGAAATGAAATAGGAGAAGTAACAACTGGCATTGCAGAAATACAAAGGATCATGAGAGATTACTACAAGGAACTATATGCCAATAAAATGGACAACCTGGAAGAAACGGACTAATTCTTAGAAAAGCACAACCTTTGGAGAAAGAATCAGGAAGAAATAGAAAATATAAACAGACCAATCGCAAGTAATGAAATTGAAACAGTGATTAAAAATCTTCCAACAAACAAAACCTGGGACCAGATGGCTTAACAGGCAAATTCTATCAAACATTTAGAGAAGAGCTAACACCTATCCTTCTCAAACTCTTCCAAAATATAGCAGAGGGAGGAATACTCCCAAACTCATTCTACGAGACCACCATCACCCTGATACCAAAAGCAGACAAAGATGTCACAAAGAAAGAAAACTACAGGCCAGTATCACTGATGAACATAGATGCAAAAATCCTCAACAAAATACTAGCAAACAGAATCCAACAGCACATTAAAAGGATCATGCACCATGATCAAGTGGAGTTTATCCCCACTTGAATGCAAGGATTCTTCAATAAATGCAAATCAATCAATGTGATACACCATAATAACAAATTGAAGGAGAAAAACAATATGATCATCTCAATAGATGCAGAGAAAGCTTTCGACAGAATTCAACACCCATTTATTATTAAAAAAACTCTCCAGAAAATAGGCATAGAGGGAACCTACCTCAACATAATAAAGGCCATATATGACAAACCCATAGCCAACATCTTTCTCAATGGTGAAAAACTGAAACCATTTCCTCTAAGATCAGGAACAAGACAAGGTTGCCCACTCTCACCAATATTATTCAACATAGTTTTGGAAGATTTAGCCACAGCAATCAGAGAAGAAAAAGAAATAAAAGGAATTGAAATAGGAAAAAAAGAAGTAAAACTGTCACTGTTTGCAGATGACATGATACTGTACACAGGGAATACTAAAGGTGCTACCAGAAAACTACTAGAGCTAATCAATGAATTTGGTAGAGTAGAAGGATACAAACTTAATGCACAGAAATCTCTTGCATCCCTATACAGTAATGATGAAAAATCTGAAAGAGAAATTAAGGAAACACTCTCATTTACCATTGCAACAAAAATAATAAAATACCTAGGAATAAACCTGCCTAAGGAGGCAAAAGGCTTGTATTCAGAAAACTATAAAACACTGATGAATTAAAGATGATGCAAACAGATGGAGAAATATACCATGTTCCTGGATTGGAAGAATCAACATTGTGAAAATGACTATACTACCCAAAGCAATCTATAGATTCAGTGAAATCCCTATTAAACTACCAATGTCATTTTTCACACAACTAGAACAAAATATTGCACAATTTGTATGGAAACACAAAAGACCCCAAATAGCCAAATCAATCTTGAGAGTGAAAAATGGAGCTGGAGGAAACAGGCTCCCAGACTTCAGGTTATTCTACAAAGCTACAGTAATCAAGACAGTATGGTACTGGCACAAAAACCGAAATATAGATCAATGGAACAGCATAGAAAGCCCAGAGATAAACCCACACACATATGGTCACCTGTTTTTGATAAAGGAGTTTAGAATATACAATGGAGAAAAGACAGCCTCTTCAATAAGTGGTGCAGGGAAAACTGGACAGGTACATGTAAAAAAAAGAAATTAGAACACTCCCTAACACCACACACAAAAATAAACTCAAAATGGATTAAAGACATAAATGTAAGGCCAGACACTATAAAACTCTTAGAGGAAAACGTAGGCAGAACACTCTGACAGAAATCACAGCAAGATCCTTTTTGACCCACCTCCTAGAGAAATGGAAATAAAAACAAAAATAAACAAATGGGACCTAATGAAACTTAAAAGCTTTTGCACAGCAAAGGAAACTATAAAGAAGATGAAAAAACAACTCTTAGAATAGGAGAAAATATTTGGAAGCAAAGCAACTGACCAAGGATTAACCTCCAAAATATACAAGCAGCTCGTGCAGCTCAATATCAAATAAACAAACAATGCAATCCAGAAATGGGCAGAAGATCTAAATAGACATTTCTCCAAAGAAGATATACAAATGGCCAACAAACACATGAAAGGATGCTCAACATCACTAATCACTAGAGAAATGCAAAACAAAACTACAATAAGGTATCACCTCACACCAGTCAAAATGGCCATCAAGAAATCTACAAAAATAAATGCTGGAGAGGGTGGGGAGAAAAGGGCACCCTCTTGCACTGTTGGTGGGAATGTAAATTGATACAGCCACTATGGAGAACAGTATGGAGGTTCCTTAAAAAACTAAAAACAGAACTACCATACAACCCAGCAATCTCACTACTGGGCATATACCCTGAGGAAACCATAATTCAAATAGAGTTATGTACCACAATGTTCATTGAAGCTCTATTTATAATAACCAGGACATGGAAGCAGCCTAAGTGCCCATCAACAGATGAATGGATAAAGAAGATGTGGCACATATATACAATGGAATATTACTCAGCCATAAAAAGAAATGAAGTTGACTTATTTGTTGTGAGATAGATGGAACTAGAGTCTGTAATACAGAGTGAAGCAAGTCAGAAAGAGAAAAACAAATACTGTATGCTAACATATATATATGGAATCTAAAAACAATAAATGGTTCTAATGAACCTAGGGGCAGGACAGTAATAAAGACACAGAAGTACAGAATGGACTTGAGGACATGGGGAGGGGGAAGGGTAAGCTGGGATGAAGTGAGAGAGTGGCATGGACATATATACACCACCAAATGTAAACTACCTAGTGGGAAGCAGCCGCATAGCACAGGGAGATCAGCTCAGTGCTTTGTGACTACCTAGAGGGGTGGGATGGGAGGGTGGGAGGGAAGCTCATGAGGGCAGGGGATATGGGGATATATGTATACATATAGCTAATTCACTTTGTTATTCAGCATAAACTAACACAACATTGTAAAGCAATTATAATTCAATAAATATGTTAAAAAAGAAAAAAAACAAAACACTAAGTTGAAAAGATAGCTACACCCACAGCAGCATTATTTACAATTGCTAAGACATAAAGGCAACCTAAGTGTTCATGGGTAGATGAATGGATAAAGAAAATGTGGTACATATCTATAATGAAATATTATGCAGCCATAAAAAAGAAGGAAACCCTGCCATTTGTGATAACATGGATGTATCTTGAGGGCATTTTGCTAAGTGAAAGGAGTCAGAGAAATAATCTCACTTATATGTGGGAGTTAAAAATAAATAAACAAAACCAAATTCATGGAAAAAGATCAGATTTGTGGTTACCTGAGGCAGGGGATGGTTTCGGGGGAATTGGATGAAGGTGGTTAAAAGGTTTACACTTACAGTTATAAAATAACTATGTATTGGGGATGTAATATAAAACATGATGACTATAGTTAACATTGCTGTGTAGTATATTTGATAGCTGCTAAGAGAGCAAATAGTAAAAGTCCTCACAAGGAAAAAACATTTTTTTTATAACTATATGAGGTGATGAGTGTTAACCAGACCTCTTTTGGTAATCATTTTGCAGTATATGTCTGTCAAGTCATTATGCTGTACCCCTTGAACTTATATAGTGTTGTTAATTATATCTCAGTAAAACTGAAAAAAATAAAATAATTTTCAACCACATACAATTTTCCCCCAGTGTTCTGTGGTTTTTCTTTCAATTGTTTCTCATTATTGTAGGATTATATCTCAGGTTTCTTCTGAAAAATACATATTTGAGACTGTTCGTAGCCCTATTGAGCAGTCTGCTCATGTGTGTTTCGGCAACCCTCAGCTTCTCTTATCTTCTGCTATACAATCTAATGTGCACACAGACCCCAACTCAGAATTATATGGGTAAAGGAATTTAGTAAAATTAAATTCCAGCTCCTCTCCCCACAGATAACAGCTTTTTCCTTTGGTAATTTGTTCTTCCCTTTATGTTGTTCAAAAAGACATTGCCCCAAGATGGAAAATATATATATATATATATATATATATATATATATATGTATATGTATATGCATATGTATATATAATATATATATGTATGTGTATGTATATGTATATACTTTTAAGAGTTTATTTCTTTAGACAGTTTGAAGTTTCTGTTTTAATTCTGTATCTCCAGCTTCTCTAGCAGCCACATTTAAAAATTTTAAGCCTGAAATCTGCTAAGAGAAGCTCTCACAGTAACTGATCCTGATGTTCTACAATCACATGAACACTGTACCTTTTGCATCCTCAGGTTTCAACAGGGCCTTAAGATAGCCACACACCCCTTCTCACCCTGTCCCCCACTTTAGACAGGTAAATAGAGGAAAATGACACAGGCAACAACAATAAACTCAGAATGAAAAATAAAAATATGCACAGGTTGTAAATGGGTCATCTTGGAAACAGAGGATTCTTAATATAAACACAACTCAGAGGCATTCCTTTATGCCAGCCCCTGTTAGAAAAAGGACAAAAGACATAAAACGTTTAAATCATACTGAAATTACTATAAATTTTGTCTTTGTCTTAGCTACATGTCAGTTTTCATGTTCCCTCAATGGCCATATGTCTAATACCCAAACTTATGTCAAAATATATTAATAATTTAGGGCTTCCCTGGTGGAGCAGTGGTTGAGAGTCCGCCTGCCGATGCAGGGGACGTGGGTTCATGCCCCAGTCCGGGCGGCTCCCACATGCCGCGGCGCGGCTGAGCCCATGAGCCATGGCCGCTGAGCCTGTGCGTCCAGAGCCTGTGCTCCACAACGGGAGAGGCCACAACAGTGAGGCCCGCGTACCGCAAATTCATCTTACCTTAGGAACTTTATAAAAATGTGCACTTTTAGAGTGATAAAAGTACTTCACTTCATAAAGTAAAGTTTTGTCTAGAAACTTGTAGTATGGGGTTGGGAGGGCAGCACGAGGTTGCCATGTGTTTGAATATATATATAATACATACATGGCAGCGATATTTTATTTTAGGGCTGTAACCTACCTAGTTAAATATAAGTAAGAGGAGGCAGACTTGGTCCTAATTAATGAGGAATTCAGCCAACAGAACCAACATTCAACATCTCTCAGCAAATAATGTGTTAGCTACAGTCACTGGTAACCAGGAATTTCTGCTGGAAATGGGATGGGAAAATGTAAGCAAAGTAAACTCCTTGGGAATGAGAAAAATGCTCAATGATCAGGCCTGGGGCAAGGTCCAGGACTGCCATATTAAAGAGTCTTTTGATGGGGCAGCTCAGATGCTGGTCTATCACGGATGAGTCACTGAATCATTCTTCATGTAAGTTAAAATTTGTGCTGGAGACAGAGTTGAGAAAAATAGCTCCATGATTGGCGAGTGGCTAAAAAAGAAGCAAGTCATAAATATTGTTTTTAAAGGTGAATGGAATATACACTGCCTTTGAAAAATGCCTTTATAAATAGCTGATTCAGTTATATTGATAAAAGAGCTGTTAAGGAGGCCAAAAGAATAAGACTCTATAAAGAGGTAAAACAAGTAACTTCCTACACTGAATAATTCCAGAGGCCACAAAAGCCTCTACAAACTTTCATATTATCCTCCAAGTTTTCATTCATATATTTATCCAACATAAATTTATGGTATTTT
The DNA here is from genome assembly GCF_000442215.2 of Lipotes vexillifer. Taxonomy (NCBI): domain Eukaryota; kingdom Metazoa; phylum Chordata; class Mammalia; order Artiodactyla; family Lipotidae; genus Lipotes; species Lipotes vexillifer. The sequence goes on from NW_006793902.1 coordinate 2,008,707, forward strand.
TTTTTTCCTTGTCAAACTGCAGAATCCTAGAGTTGAGATGGGGAAGACAGTGTTTTATAGATGTTAAAAAAAAAAGGAGATTTGAAAATCCTGTCAGTCACATAGTCATAGAAATTTTGAAGTGTTTGTTGTTTTGTTTTTTCGGTTTGTTTTCTGTCTTTGTTTAGCACAGTGCTTGGAAATACTGTGGATTCTCAAGAAATCGTTGTAGAACTCTTACTTAGGGTAAATATAAAATCAGAATTCGGGAAGAGTAAGAAAGCACCAAGTGAATGTATTCCTTAGGGGTTGGGTGAATTTCATTGAGTCAAGGGTACACATGAGGATAAGGAGGTTAAGTGCCAAATGAAAAACCTGCCTTCTCTGCAATATGATTAGGATGAGAAAATGTCAAGACCCCTTTGAAAGATCCTATATGCCCCTCTCATTATCCTGTTGCCTCCAGAAATACTCTCCTTGAGTATGAGACACACATAGCTCATCCTTTTGCTCTTCAAACTAGAATAGTTCCTTAGGTTGTCTCTGCATGGGTAAAACAGGAATCAAACATAAACATGTTTTTCTATCAATGAACTAAGGTTTTCAGACTAAATTGAAAAATGAAATTTTATCCCATTCATTCCCCAGCACATTCTTGTAGAAATGCAATTGGTATCATGAGTAAATGAGTCATGTTAAGAGAGGCCAGACATTAAGCATCTAGTACCGGAGGCCTTTCTGTGCCCTGCTCAGATAATGAAATCCTCTAAAAAAGCTATGATGTATTCTATCTATGAAATGTTTTTCCCAGTTACATAAAATTCAGGATGTGATTCAAGGCAACCTGGAGAATTCAGTTTGGGATAATCTTAATGTTACAAAGCCTGCAATGACTGATTAGAAATTATGAGCTTTATTGATGTCACCTTTCAAATATCCTTCAGAATTCTTTCTGTAGATTAAACTTGGTATGCTTATGGTATGCTCCATAAGAAAAAATGAAGATAAAACATACATCTGATTTTCTGACTCGTTTATGAAAGGAATAAACCAGTAGGTGTAAAACTAGTGCTAGAATGAGGGGAGATCTTAACATCAAACACCGACACCAGAAAATCAGATATGAGTGCAAACAAGCTATCTTTCTTAGACAGCACCAGCCTTCACAGGGGCAAGGAGAGCCTCTGCCTCTGCTTCATACCTTAGAGCTTCTCACCTTAATGTGAATACTTATACAACTGGTTGAAATTCAGATTCTGATTCAGTAGGTCTGGGGTCAATCTGAACTTCTACATTTCTAGTAAAATCGTAGGTGAGGGTTTCCCAACCTCAGCACTATTAACATTTTGGACCAGTTAATTTTTTTGTTTGGGGTCCTATCCTGTACAGTGTGGAATGTTTAGCGCAATCCTTGACCTCTACCCACTAGATGCCAGTAGCAATCCCCTGACCAGTCATGATAATCAAAAATATCTCCAGATATTGCCAAATGTTTGCTAGAGAACAAAATCACCCCCAGTTGGGAATCACTGTCACAGGGGATGCTGATGCTGGTGGTCTTGAGGAGGGAGATTTTTTAGAGGGCTCTGCTTGGGCTTCCCGCTAATTATGTGTCTGCCCGCAGAGTGAGGAGTGTGTGGGGCCAGGAGCAGGACACATCCTGAGCCTATGCTCCCCTTCTCCACCAAGTTCTAGGTATCAAGAATGTGGAAGTGCCTGCTACAATGATCTAGGCTTGTTTCTAAAATTTATGAGGCCTCTTTGCTGGATCTGTTTTCCCAGGGACTGAGCATGTCACAGATGTATATAACCTCAGACCTTCAGGAGGAATAGCTAAAGGGAGACACACTGAGAGGTATGGACTGAGCTTGGACATGAGCCCGGGATGTCCAGGAGAAGGAGAAGGAAAGGGTGTGGGAAAACTGCAGGGTGGAGGCTGAGAAGGGATCCCCCTCATACTACCATGTTTTGGGGCAGAAACTGTTAAAAGTCTGAACATTTTGATGCAAGTTTGACTTTCTAGTTCATTACGAAGGTAGGCTTATCAAAGTATTTAATGACTTCTTTTGCTTGATTTATGACATTTAAATATGTCACAGATGAGCCTCCACGTATCTTCATGACTCAGACCCGACAAATACTAGAGTTGGCCTAGTTTCAGGGCTGGGGGAGAATTCTGGATGTTCAACATCAAGATAAGGTCCCAATTATTTGGAAAAAGGAGAACCTTACTGTAGGAGAATGTTAGGTTGTTTAACATGGAAAATATGTATTAAGACTCATAAAATTTAGCACAAAACATAGAGTTTAACCTGTCACACATAGCTCCTTGTGAGTCTATCTGACTCGAAGACCATCTTTGTACTATATCGGGCATGGCGCAACTTGTCTGTAAAGTGTCGGTTAATATTTTAACCTTTGAAGGCCAAATGGCTCTGTTGCAGCTACTCAACTCTGCTGTAGATTGAAAGCAGCCATAGATAATACATAAAACAATGAGTGTGGCTTTCTTCCAATCAAACTTCCTTTACAGAAACTGACTAGTTTGCTAACCCCTGTGCTGTATTCCCCCTCTAGGAAAAGGGACACTCAAGTCAAATGTTGGTGAGGAATAACATTAAACATTAAGTGTTGGCAGACAACTTCTCAATGCATGTTAAAATCAAACCATACACTACATGGAAGATACAGAGGAAAATACAACAGTTTTTTGGTAACATATTTTATCTTTGTTTTGCCCACCTGCCCTCAGAATCTTGACTGTAATAGTATTTGTCTTTCATTTAGTATTCGTCTTTTGATTATGCTTACCTGTAATGATCATCCATAACTTAACTACTTAGTAAATGTTATCTCCCTTTGTTTACTTAGTGCATTTGCTATCTCTTTAGTTGAACTCTACATGCTCTGTGGGGTTAATTTTCTGCTTTTTATGCCCAATTTATGACTCTATGGCTGAACAGGGGGTAGGTACTATGATCTCCTTCTGTTGGAAAGAAGTAAATTCTTAATTGCAATGTGAGCTGAAAACTGATTCTCTTCTTGGGAAAAAATATGGATGGAACCCCATTTTTGATATAAAATTGATTATGTCTTTCCTGGAAGCTGCAGCTCATCATCAGGTAGACCACCAAGGCCCTTAACAATAATATAGTCAGCATTCCCCCTTTTCTTCATTCTGTAACCACCTCTAGTTTCTTAATAATTCTTATACAAGGGCCTAAAGATATTGATTTGTCCATAGTAGGATATCTGTTAAGATAGTGTCTTTTTTTAAATAGACTTATTTTTTGGTGTAGTTTTAGATTCCCAGCTAATTGAGACAAAAGTACAGAGACATCTCATATACACTTTACCCAATCATAGCCTCTCCCATTACCAATATCCCCGACCAGAGTGCTACATTTGTTACAAGTGATGAAGAGACTGTCTTTTTGCCTTAAGACATCCATATGCAACCACACAACCATGACTTATCCAGAAAGACAAAACATTAATTAAAAATTGAAAATGAGGACTGTGTTCTCATTCCCTATCCTTGCAATATGCCTGAGGTTCTGGTATGGGGAAGGAGGCAAGCTGATAAAACATTTGCAAATCAGTGAAAATGTTTTCAGGTTGAAATATTCAAAAACACATCTGTAAGGCCAAGAGGAAATGTATTATACAGAGTACACGGAGAAAAGTGCCCTCTAGATAGAAAACCAAGGTTCCTTGCTCATTTCTACCTAAAACAGCGTTAAGGTCTTCATTCTTCTTTTTCTGTAGCTAGTATATTTCCAAAACTCTGCAATTATCACACATGAGTAAAGCAGTGAAAATGTGCTGTGCTTTCTACAGTACTTCTCAGCCTATCCTTGATAATAGTAATGGTGATGGACAAGAGTTTTATTTCTGGAAGCACAGTCACCACGTAAAACCAAATTATCAGATTTCAGGGCCAAAAAGAACATTTTGTTGGATGTAATGGTTATAAATCATTCCTCTCCAGAATACTCGAAGTTGTGGCTTTTAGCAAAGAAATATATCAAATGTAGTTTAATATTGATTTTTTTTTCCCTTTGGAAATGCATTTCAACCAAGAGGATCCCAAAGCTTAGCAAATCTACATGTAATTCTTATGCAGGCTACAGTTACACTTCCCCCCTTATTTCACTGAGTAATGTTTGTGACAGTTCATTCAATTTATTCTCCCAAATCTGACTTGCTATTTATAGAACTGCATCATGAGAGACTGTGGACTCAAATTTATTGAGAACATCAAAGTTTGTGTACTGAAAAGGAGTGAATGATCCCCTGAATGAAAGTGGCACCCCTCAGCTCCCTCATGAAACTCCTTCCCGGAAGAAGTGTCATATAAGTACGTTACCATATTTTGTCATGTGTGGTCCTCATCACTCAAGCTGTAATTGACTGGACTAGGTTTAAGTGTCTGGACAAAAAATAACCCACCAATATGCTGTATAGTTGTCTTATTGGATTTTAAGATAAAGAGAGGTATTAAATCTAATTATATATACATGTCATAAGGAAATGGAAGGTATGAATAAGCATAAGCTTTAAAGTAGAATAAACTTTATATTAACTACATTCCATGGAACTTTCCACATAATGTTCATAAGCAAGAAAAATGATTTCCATCATAGCACAAATATGGGAAATGCTGAGTTAAATTAAGTTGAATGGACTTCTTTATTACAAAGTTTCTCAGAATGTTTAAAATATACATATGAATTGTGCATCTCTATGAAAAGTAATACCCAAAATTTTGGCTGTAGATCCTCGGTTGTTTTTTAAATGAGTTTGTTAACATACCATAGAACACTAGATTTACATGAATACAGTTTAGAAAATGCTGAAATAGAAGAATATGAAAGAGAAGGGGATTTCAAAAACAATGCCAGATTCACTGAATCCTTCACACTGGTGGAAGAGTAGAGTTGACTAAAATAGAGAGCAGTGGCTGCAGGTTGTGGGAGCATAACAATGTACTTTATCACTACACTATTGCCCTGCATAAACTATCTTGAAGGATACTGAATTGTGCCTCATTTTTATGAAGATTTGCTTTGAAATTTTGGAATTCTCTCTCACTGTTCTATTATTCTTATAAAAACACTCATCAAGTGGATATATTAGATCAATATAGAGCAATTCATCTAGTTCAAAGTTTCAACTGAGGATAGATTCCTTTTGCTCTAATTGAGTAAACATTTGAATGGAGACCTTTAATACACAGGATATGGATAAAACAGTTACAAGCCTGATTGCTGCTTCCTGCCTGAGCCATAGGGTAAAGAGGCAGGAGGCTCCTAGACAGTAGTGCTTGAGGATTGGAGCATTCCTACTCCAAGTAGAGAAGGAGGTAGAGATAGTCAGGCCATATTCTGGTAGTCTTTGTGGCCAGCAAACCAGGGTCTTCCATTAGGCTTAGCTGAATGTCAGAGAATACTTACTATCATTATTTATTTCTTCCTTCTAAGAGAATCCTCATCAACACCACCACCACCACTAACATCACAGAATTATTGGAAGTGGCGATGTGCCCAATTGAAAAGCACTGTTTCTCAGTTTTCTTTGTAGATGTACGTGGACAGTGAGTTATTAATACAAGCAGAAGTGGGGGGAGTCTTAGAAAGCCCTTTTTGTCCTTCCACTTTTTCTTTTCCCTGTTACCTAGAATGTGGGTGCTTAAACGTCAGCACACATATTGAGATCAGGAGAGAAAGGCCAACTGGGTGTACCAACCACAGATGTAAAATGTTTAAGTAGGTGCTGAACCAAAGCCAGAATTCACCTAATTCTGGATTTCTGGTTGAACAAAGGGAGTGAACTCTTAGATGAAGATTACTCTCTTCATATGATCAGTTTACTTTTAATTGTGTGTTTTGAGGGCTCTGTTTATAACTGCCCAACCCAGTTCATTACCAATTTATACAAGAGAGGACAGATGATTTCACCAGGTACAACAGAAAGGCAAAGACTAGAGACCTGACATGTTAACCCAGACTGCTCCAAATGGCCATAAGGCATTCAGGTTTCTGACAATAACTAAATTTAATCTTTTCTCCTAAATAGAGTGGCCAGGCATTTAAGAATTACTGGACTACCTAAGCACAGGAAACATATTTTAAAGTATATAGCTAAAAGTCCATCACATCCTCAATTCAAACCTGGGTCCAAACTACTGCATTATAGTCAGTTTTCATCAGCCAATTTTATATTTAAGGCTTACAGGATCCTGCTATTTGAAGATATAACTTTATAATGGAAGAGAAAATTTATTCTTCTGAAGTAGCATTTGTTTTCAGGACCCAAGTACAAAAAGCAAGTCCCAGAGACTCATGCCAGTACTAGGAAGATCCTGAATGTGTTAAGATCCATGCAACTTATTATATACACTAATATCTTAATTAACCACAAATTTATATACTCTAGCAATCTAACACCTTTGTGAAGAATAAATTCAAAAACAAAAAAAGTTGTCTTAGAACAAGGAAGGACAAGATATTTAAGGAGATTTGGATACAACACACAAGATAAGAGTTTGCATGGATATAATATTGACCCTAAGTTCTGTAATACATGTCTATAGCTGTAACTAGCTATCTATTGATATAAGTATTGATATACTGATATGTATTTGCAATCAGTATGTTGCAGAAACTTGAGTTTTCGGATGCAATTCCGAAAGCCATTTATTTTTGTCATCCACTGTCACTTTAAAATTTATTCTGAGGGGCTTCCCTGGTGGCGCAGTGGTTGAGAATCTGCCTGCCAATGCAGACGACACAGGTTCGAGCCCTGGTCTGGGAAGATCCCACATGCCATGGAGCAACTGGGCCTGTGAGCCACAATTACTGAGCCTGCGCGTCTGGAGCCTGTGCTCCGCAACAACAGAGGCCGCAATAGTGAGAGACCTGCGCACCGCGATGAAGAGTGACCCCCACTTGCCACAACTAGAGAAAGCCCATGCACAGAAATGAAGACCCAACACAGCCATAAATAAATAAATAAATACATACATTGTGTAAAAAAAAAAAAAAAAAAAAAAAAAAATTTATTCTGAGGTGGTAATATCCTCTTTGCCATTGGTTTAAAACACTAGCAGATCCTCATACCTTTTCTTGTCATAAATAGAAATACTAGAAAGCTATGGTCCAATTTAACTAACAACTCTTAGTCTTGATTATGAAAATTAGAGTACATTATGCATCTCTTTAATTTTTCTTCAAAGGTGAGATCACTGAGCCAGACTTCCCAGCTAGAACCTAAGTTTATGATTCTCATTTGCTCTAGACCTCCTTGGTTCTGGAGTAGGGGGAGGAAAGCAGGGTAAGCCAGGCAGCCCTTCTTCCTTGTCTGCTTGTCTTTGCATTCTTTTGGCTTTGTGGTTAATTAGGAAAGAAACACACTTACATGGGAACATTCTTGGTATCTCTGGAGAATGCTGTGTGAGTGCCACTGATTTTGATACCCAGACTAACTCTATTTCAACAGGCTGCTTCTGTTGTCACCTTTGACTCTGGCTTCTGGTACCTTACTACTCGTGGACTATCTCTTTTATTTTTTAAAATTTTACTAATTTTTTAAAATTGAAGTATATTTGATTTATGATGTTTCAGGTGTTCAGCAAAGTGATTCAAATATATATGTATATTCATTTATATATTCTTTTTCAGATTCTTTTCCATTATAGGTTATTACAAGATATTGAATATAGTTCCCTGTGCTATTCAGTAAGTCCTTGTCATTTATCTGTTTTATATATAGTAGTTTGCATCTTAATTCCAAATTCCTAATTTATCCTGACCCCCCCTTCCCCTTTGGCAATGATAATTTTGTTTTCTATGTCTGTGAGTCTTTTTCTGTTTTGTTAATAAGTTCATTTGTATCATTTTTTTTTAGATTTCACATATAAGTGATATCATATGATATTTGTCTTTGACTTACTTCACTTAGTATGGTAATCTCTAGGTCCATCCATGTTGCTGCAAATGCCATTATTTCATTCTTTTTATGGCTGAGTAACATTCCTTATGCATATGTATATATGTCAGAGGACATTTAGGTTGCTTCCATATCTTGGCTACTGTAAATAGTCCTGCTATGAACATCGGGGTGCATGTATCTTTTTGAATTATGGTTTTCTCCAGGTACATGCCCAGCAGTGGGATTGCTGGATCATATGATAACTCTATTTTTAATTTTTTAAGGAACTTCCATACTGTTCTCCATAGTGGCTGCACCAATTTACACTCCCACTGACAGTGTAGGTGGGTTCCTTTTTTTCCACATCCTCTCCAGAGTTTATTATTTGTAAACTTTTTGATGATATGGACATTCTGACCTGTGTGAGGTGGTACCTCATGTAGTGTTGACTTGCAATTCTATAATGATTAACAATGTTGAGCAGCTTTTCATGTGCCTGTTGGCTATCTGTATGACTTCTTTGGAGGAATGTCTATTTAAATCATCTGCCCATTTTTTGATTGGGTTGTTTTATTTTTGATATTGAACTGCATGAGCTGTTTGTAAATTTTGGGGATTAAGCCCTTGTCAGTTTCATCACTTGCAAATATTTTCTCCCATTCTGTGGGTTGTCATTTTGTTTTGTTTATGGTTTCTTTTGCTGTGCAGAAGCTTTTGAGTTTAATTAGGTCTCATTTGTTTATTTTTGTTTTTATTTCCATTACTCTAGGAGACAGATTGAAAAAGATATTGCTGTGATTTATATCAAAGAGTGTTCTGCCTGTGTTTTCCTCTAGGAATTTTACAGTATCTGGTCTTACATTTAGGTCTTTAATCCATTTTGAGTTTATTTTTGTATGTGGTGTTAGAGAATGTTCTAATCTTATTCTTTTATGTTTAGCTGTCCAGTTTTCCCAGCACCACTTATTGAAGACAGTATTTTCTCCATTGTATAATCTTGCCTCCTCTGTCATAGATTAATTGACCATAAGTGTGTGGGTTTATTTCTGGGCTTTCTATCCTGTTCCATTGATCTATGTGTTTTTGTGCCAGTACCATACTGTTTTGATTACCGTAGGTTTGTAGTATAGTCTGAAGTCAGGGAGCCTGATTCCTCCAGCTTCATTCTGCTTGCTCAAGATTCCTTTGGCTATTCAGAGTCTTTTGTGTTTCCATACAAGTTAAAAATTTTTTTTGTTCTAGTTCTGTGAAAAATGTCATTGGTATGTTGATAGGGATTGCATCAAATCTGTAGATTGTCTGGGATAGTATGGCCATTTCCATTTATGGTAAAGATGTTCCAGAAAGTGGGCATAGAGGGAACAAAATAAACCCTGTATATGACAAACCCACAGCTAACATCATACTAAACAGTGAAAAGCTGAAAGCATTTCCTCTAAGATCATGAATAAGACAAGGATACCCACTCTTGCCACTGTTATTCAACATTGTCTTGGAAGTCCTAGCCACAGCAGAGAAGAAAAAGAAACAAAAGGAATCCAAATTGGAGAGGAAGAAGTAAAACTGTCACTATTTGCACAGGATATGATACTGCAGGTAGAAAATCCTAAAGATGCCACCTGCAAACTACTAGAGGTTATCAGTGATTTCAGAAAAGTTGCAGGATACAAAATTAATATACAGAAACCTGTTGCATTTCTATACACTGACAACGAAACATCAGAAAGAAAAATCAAGGAAACAATCCCATTTACCATCGCATTAAAAAGAATAAAATACCTAGGAATAAACCTACCTAATGAGGCAAAAACCTGTACTCCAAAAACTATAAGATTCTGATGAGAGAAATTAAAGGCCACACAAACAGATGGAAAGATATACCATGTTCTTGGATTGGACTGTCTCTTTTAAAAGCCCCCATATTTTATAGCAGAAGCTCTGTTAGACAAGTTTCCTCTGAAACGGAATTTTGCAGTATGCCTACCACTGATTCTATGTTTGGTCTCCAAGATTCATGTCACTGAACACACTACTGGAGGGGAATGCAATTAGTTCTCCCTAAACAATCCTTCACTTTGCCTCAGGAAAATAGCCATGCTCCAGCTTTAGAATCCTCAGACTAGTGCATTATGCCCATTGAAATAGAATATGTAAAAATAAGAAATATGTGAAAGAATAGGAAATATGCACAAATGTGAACAGTTGGTTAACTGGTCTTAGTCTTGGTTTCATGGAAGCTTTAACTGCCTTTCTTTATACTTTTCAAAAACTTTTATGTGAATGCTGACAAAGATTCTCTCCTTGACAAAATTAGCCAGGGTCCTCTGAGCCCTTTTCTCAATTAGGCCTTAATCTTAGCAGATAAAGACTTGAGCAAATACTAACATAGACTCTAACAGCTCAAGGCCAAATCCCCGGGATAATCCTAGTCTCCTAAAAGTGCCTGCCTGGGAAAACTCAAGGCTGCCAAAAGAATATACTCTTTTCTCCAGCCACCACCTGAAGATAGGGTCCTGTCTTCCAGCCTCTGTGAGAGGGTAGTAGCCTAACTTTGATAAGTAACAGTTAACACACGAAATGGCTTTCACATGGACTGACCACTCCTTTCCACTTTTTGTACCTTTTTACTTCCCTGAATCTACTGAGCCCCTGCTTCAGCCTCCTCCTTATTCCCTCATTTGTTCTTTAAAATGTCCAGTTACCTATGTATAAAGCAAAGCTGAGCTCAGTTCATGCTGTACTTTTCTCTTTTGCAGTAGTGTATTACTGATTAAAATACGTCCTTACCCCTTTTTTTTTTTTTTTTTTTTTTTTTTGCGGTACGCGGGCCTCTCACTGTTGTGGCCTCTCTTGTTGCGGAGCACAGGCTCCGGACGCGCAGACTCAGCGGCCATGGCTCACGGGCCTAGCCGCTCCGCGCCATGTGGGATCTTCCCGGACCGGAGCACGAACCCGTGTCCCCTGCATCGGCAGGCGGACTCTCAACGACTGCGCCACCAGGGAAGCCCCTGTCCTTACCACTTTAACTGGTGCCTGGCTTTATCTTTGCCAGCACACATTACATTTAAAACAATAAAAAAAAATTAAGAACTGATACAAAATATAATGCACATGACAGTTCACTCCAATTTTTAACTAGATAATGCTAGTTCATTTGTAAAAGATTTCAAAGAATGCCCTAGAGAGGGAAAGGAAATCAACAAATGAGCTTAGATGAGAAGCAAAAATCTTAGTTTGTGGAAGCATTTTTAGGCTAAATGCATGCTCGAAAGTCCAGAGATGAAAAAGAAGACAAATCACACCCAAATATCTAGAAGGTCATAGAGAAATAAAGAAAAAGCCAGTATGTCTCACTTATTTACATAGGTATTGTCTTTATACCTTAGTACATTATACATTATCTGGCATGAGAGTCAGGTTTAAGAACTATATTTTTAATGAATAAGTAAATCACAGAGAAGAATTTTTATTTATTCACTATGAGAAAAAGAAGATAATCATAGCCTTCTTTATCAAAACATAAATATTTTCTTATATCTTTGAATGTCTGCCTATAGTAGGGTCAATTACTATATTTTCTATACAGACACACGTAACAAATTCTATAGATAATATACGTATATTAAAGAAATATGTTCCCTCACAAAAGATGCTTAGATAAAGAATGTCCTACTCAAAAGTAAGAACTTACTAATATATATGGTAGGAAAAATGGAGAGATAAAATTGTAGAACATATTTTCATTAGTAAAGCTTATTTTATTTATATAAATGAATAACATTAAAAATTTAAATATTTTAATTATTGAATATGTAAAAATCATAAAATATTTATTAATAAAATGAATATATGATCATCAATCTTTTTATATATTACATATATACCTACATTTTATTTTATTTTATTTTATTTTTTATTTATTTATTTTTTTCCAGTACGCAGGCTTCTCACTGTTGTGGCCTCTCCTGTTGTGGAGCACAGGCTCTGGATGCGCAGGCTCAGTGGCCATGGCTCACGGGCCCAGCCACTCCGCGGCATATGGGATCCTCCCGGACCGGGGCATGAACCCGTGTCCCCTGCATCGGCAGGCGGACTCTCAACCACTGCACCACCAGGGAAGCCCTATACCTATATTTTAAATTGTAGTGGTAAATATATATAGAGAGAAAATAAGTTATATATTCATATATAAATTAAATACATATGTATTATGTCATATATATAATATCTGAATAAATAATAGATATAGGTATGTAAAGAATCGCGATTTGTAAACAGAAATGAAAAAACCTTTGCATGTATGTATATATACACACATATACATGTATTCTCAAAAATTTACATAGGGCTTCCCTGGTGGCGCAGTGGTTGAGAATCCGCCTGCCGATGCAGGGGACACGGGTTCGTGCCCCAGTTCGGGAGGATCCCACATGCTGTGGAGCGGCTAGGCCCGTGAGCCATGGCCGCTGGGCCTGCGTGTCCGGAGCCTGTGCTCCGCAACGGGAGAGGCCACAACGGTGAGAGGCCCACGTACCGCAAAAAAAAAAAAAAAAAAAAAAAAATTTACATAAAATAAGGTAAAGTGATTTCAGTGATAAATAAGAAAAGGCAATAAACTGTATAAATTGGTTATGGTATGGAAAATATAAAGGCTTAAACCTTTCAAAGTGAATTATTCAGAATGTGAGTAGAATAATATAAACCTCAAGTAAAGCCTGTGAAGATGTGTGTAAAATAGAATAGGGTGGAGAGCAGTGAGAGAGTGCCTGCTGTGTGATTCCTGTGTGCTGTGTACATGCCATTGATCAGCACTGGCAGGCCATTGATTTGCCCTGCTTCTTGAGAGTTGATATTGTTCAGATTCACCCAACCTATGGAATAGTGAAAGCCACCTGGCTCTTTCAGTGCCATAAACTCTTATCTCTGGCTTCTCAGGCAACAGTTCTAACCAACTGAGGTTAATCTCAAGGACAACATGCTCCATCAGTCAGGAATTTAATTCTCAAGTAAACAGGAAACAATGGAAGAGAGTTAGAGGATGGATTCAGCAGCTAACCCATCTGTTATCCCTAGAATACTGTTTTATTTTGCTTTGCCTTCTCTGTCTAGGTAGGTCCCTTTATGTATGATTTCCAGAGCCTATGTTTTAGGTTTAGCATATGTTTCATGATTAAATTCTGAGACCCTAAGAATATACCTATATAATATAAATGCCCACCAAACATTTTCTACATAGTTGTAGTACATATTGGGGGGTAGGGGAAATATATGGGGCTTCTGTTTTTCAGTTCCAAGTTGTAGAGAGGCTATTCAGGGGATAGTGATAGCTCTGCATGTTAAAGATGACCTACAGTAATGAAGTAAAAGGGAACCCTCGTGCAATGTTGGTGGGAATGAAAATTGATACAGCCACTATGGAGAACAGTATGGAGGCTCCTTAAAAAACTAAAAATAGAACTACCATATGACCCAGCATTCCCACTACTGGGCATATACCCTGAGAAAACCATGATTCAAAAAGAGACATGTACCACAATGTTCATTGCAGCACTATTTACAATAGCCAGGACACGGAAGCAACGCAGGTGGCTATCAACAGATGAATGGATAAAGAAGATGTGGCACATATATATATAATGGAATATTACTCAGCCATAAAAAGAAATGAAATTGACTTATTTGTAGTGAGGTAAATGGAACTAGAATCTGTCATATAGAGTGAAGTAAGTCAGAAAGAGAAAAACAAGTACCGTAGGCTAACACATATCTATGCAATATAAAAAAAATAAATGGTTCTCATGAACTTAGGGGCAAGACAGGAATAAAGACACAGATGCAGAGAATGAAACTGAGGACATGGGGAGGGGGAAGGGTAAGCTGGGACAAAGTAGGAGAGTAGCGTTGGCATATATACTCTACCAAATCTAAAATAGATAGCTAGTGAGAAGCAGCTGCATGCACAGAGAGATCAGCTAGGTGCTTTGTGACCACCTAGGGGGGTGGGATAGGGAGAGTGGGAGGGAGGCGCAAGAGGGAGGGGATATAGGTATATACGTATACATATAGCTGATTCACTTAGTTATACAGCATAAACTAATACAACATTGTAAAGCAATTATACTCCAATAAAGATGTTAAAAAAAAAAAGAACAGCCACTACCATGTGGGAAAAAAATCAGATTTGAATGGCAATTAAACATTTTAAATAATTTACCTGAAAATTTTTTAAAAATTAAAGAAAAAAAACAAAAATTTTCTGGTATTTCCTATTGAAGATCTAAGATGTATTGCTGATTGCATCTTTCTCTTTAAACAGTTCTTAAAATCATTTTCCTTTTTCAGACTACTTATGAGAAATTATCTTTGTACTTTCAAATGGTTTCAAATCAGTTTTCTGATTATCATCACATCAGTCTGTGAGCTGTGTAAGGCTGGTATAACCCTCATTTAACTCATGTGGAAAATAAAGTCTACAGATTTTAAGGTGGATATCTCATGATCTAATAGCAGAGCTGTGACAATGAACCAGATATCCTATTCCAAGTCCTACTTTATTTTTATTTTACCCAAACACATTGATGTTACAAAGTGGAGATTCATTCTCTCCTTACTGTTATTTTGTTAGATGAGAAAATTTGTTAAAAGCCATGTATTTATTGGAAACAATCTGGAGAGTTGTATCTCCTATAATGACAAAACCACCTTAGAATAAAGCTTTCTGTTCTCCAAGGAAGTATTCAAGAGAGATTTGAGATCCAAAATATAGTTTAGTGATTTCCATTAAAAAAAAAACCCCTCTAATCTGTTTAAAAGAATTTATTGGTTTAAAAGAATTTATTGGAAATCCACACCCAACTATGAAATCTAGGTTCAAGGAAAATAAATGAAATTTTAAAAGTACCTTAAAGATCACTTTAAAACTGTCTTTCATTCACAGAAGCTTGGAACATTTTTGTAATTTTTCCCTTTTGCTATTTTAGTTATAGGATCTCCTGAAAATTTCTTTCCTGGGTGTGAAATTTAATTTAAGCTGTATACTAATGCTGCTCTTATTAATAAAAATAATTCAGAGACCTGATTCTGTCACATACTGTCACATTGTTCCTGACTCAAAGTTTCTCTTAGTTTCCAGGAGAAGAAAAGCTAATACAAACATAAAAATTAATTTTCATTGATTTTAATATTCCAGCAAAAGTTTTCAAAGTTAAAGGGTTCTTTCAGTATACCATTTGGTATAGTAAAATTATCTTTGCCTCTATATAATATCTATATTCCTGAAAGCATATATATATTTAGCTTCATATATAATAAAATATAGTTGGCCCAAAAGTAGGGAGAATCTCAATTATGTGTTTGAATTGACTTGAACAAAAGAATCATTTTAAAGGCACTAGTCACTTATTAATGGAACCCTGCTGTGAATTCTTTTGTGTTATGAATAATCCCTTCCATAATGCAAAGGTTCATTCCCTAATTCACATGTGTAATCAGCTTTCATTAACTGAAGCACAGCTATACAGACATGACCTTATCTTTGTAACAGCTGTCAAATAAAAAAATAAATGCTCATTTGCAGTAAGTTTAATTCTATCCCTTCTGGTCCAAGTGCAGAGGTGCACACTTGCCAAAGGATACCTCTACACAATGTGTCAGACAGGTAAACTTCTGGGAAATAGCAGTGTCAGACAGATCAGCCTCCTACGAAGTTATCAGCAGACAGGGCTCTTTTTGAAAATCTAGAATCACCAAACTGCAAATGCAAATGGATTACAATCATTGCCTGCAGTCTTTGGAGAAGCATTGTTTTGTCGTGGGCTTTTCCTTTTTCCATTTATATAAGGAGACAATCACTGTCAATGTCATCACCATGAAATATGAATGACAGTGACGTGTGAATAGTGAGATGAGCGCACCAAAGACAGTCACAGTGGGGGTTCAGAGGGAGGAGCAGTTTGGAGGTGAGACGCAGCTGAAAGTGACAGGTTTCAGCAAAAAATAGATCAATGGAATGAGAAAAAAAGAGAGACCCTGTGGTTTACAATTTAAGAAGAGGTAACAATGCATAGAGAATAGCCTTAGAGGAGGAATAAGCAGCTCTGTCTTGACATTATAAAGCAATAAATACATATATGTCGTTTACCCGAGGCCATTATTTATATAAGCTTAAAAAATAATAACAACCAAACTGTAATACCTGGTATTATTTTAAAAAGTTTTAAAAATAAAAGTGTATCTTTCTCTCTATCGTGTTTTGAATGTCCTATAAAAATAGAAGTCTTGATCCTTTAAGAAATTTGGTCTTCGTAGACTGATGTGGAACAGATAGGAAGTGGACAGCTCCTATTAAAGTAATTGATTCTATTATGAAATGGAAATAATGGCTTCCAGGAGCATGGAGCTGGACAGGTATAGACGTGTAGAAAATCATGAAATGACTTCATTCTGGCTGGGAAAAGCTTATCACCGAAAAGAAAAGAAAATCTTGATCTTTCTTTCCTCTTTCTCTCTCCCCATTCCCACCCTCTCTTTTCCCTTGAACATGAAGATGCATAGAGCAAAATGTCAATATTTAATGTCAAGAAAACAGATTAGCATTGGATACTTAGATATACAGAGTTTATCACAATGAAAAGATCACATTTTATATGTGGAAAATACTTCAAAGATTATTTAGTTCACTACTGTAGTTTCAAGATGAGGAAATGATGGCCCAGGAAACAGAAATGAGATGTTGTGTCTTATTAGTGGTACGCAATCAAAGCATATAGGATTTAGGTATTTGTCATTTTAGAAGACTAAGTATATTTTAAAATTTATAATCTTTAGATAAATATTTGTTACATTGTGTGTTAGTGTATTTATCTGGTCTTTCTAGCCAATTTGTCAGCCCAAACTGCTGAAATGGGCTGAAATGCATACTGTGAACCAGCAAACTGAAGTCTGGGTCCATTGAAAGAGTAAAATGTTGCTTCCATGTCCTGGCTATTGTAAACAGAGATGCAATGAACATTGTGGTACATGTCTCTTTTTGAATTATGGTTTTCTCAGGGTATATGCCCAGTAGTGGGATTGCTGGGCTGTATGGTAGTTCTATTTTTAGTTTTTTGAGGAACCTCCATACTGTTCTCCATAGTGGCTATATCAATTTACATTCCCACCAAGAGTTAAAGAGGGTTCCCTTTTCTCCACAATCTCTCCAGCATTTATTGTTTGTAGATTTTGTGATGGCCATTCAGACCATTGTGAGGTGATACCTCATTGTAGTTTTGATTTGCACTTCTCTAATGATTTAGTGATGTTGAGCATCCTTTCATGTGTTTGTTGGCCACCTGTATATCTTCTTTGGAGAAATGTCTATTTAGGTCTTCTGCCCATTTTTGGATTGGGTTGTTTGTTTTTTTGATATTGAGCTTCATAAGCTGCTTGCATATTTTGGAGATTGTTCATTCCTCAATTTGAGGCAAATATTTTCTCCAATTCTGAGGGTTGCCTTTTCGTCTTGTTTATGGTTTCCATTGCTGTGCAAAAGCTTTTAAGTTTCATTAGGTCCCATTTGTTTATTTCTGTTTTTATTTCTATTTCTCTAGGAGGTGGGTCAAAAGGATCTTGCTGTGATTTATGACAAATAGCGTTCTGCCTATGTATTCCTCTAAGAGTTTTATAGTGTCTGGCCTTACATTTACGTCTTTAATCCATTTTATTTTTGTGTATGGTGTTAGGAAGTGTTCTAATTTCATTCTTTTATATGTAGCTGTCCAGTTTTCCCAGCACCACTTATTGAAGAGGCTGTTTTTTCTCCATTGTATATTCTTGCCTCCTTTATCAAAGATAAGGTGACCATACGTGCATGGGTTTATCTCTGGGCTTTCTATCCTGTTCCATTGATCTATACTTCGGTTTTTGTGCCAGTACCATACTGTCTTGATTACTGTAGCTTTGTAGTATAGTGTGAAGTCTGGGAGCCTGAGTCCTCCAGCTACGTTTTTCTTTCTCAAGATTGGTTTGGCTATTCGGGGTCTTTGTGTTTCCATACAAATTGTGGAATTTGTTGTTCTAGTTCTGTGAAAAGTGCTCTTGGTAGTTTGATAGGGATTGCACTGAATCTGTAGATTGCTTTGGGTAGTAGAGTCATTTTCACAATGTTGATTCTTCCAATCGAAGTACATGGTATATCTCTCCATCTGTTTGCATCATCTTTAATTTCTTTCATCAGTGTTTTATAGCTTTCTGCATATAGGTCTTTTGTTTCTTTAGGTAGGCTTATTCCTAGGTATTTTATTTTTTTGTTGCAATGGTAAATGGGAATGTTTCCTTAATTTCTCTTTCTGATTTTTCATTAGTATATAGGAATGCCAGAGACTTCTGTGCATTAATTTTGTATCCTGCTACGCTACCAAATTCATTGATCAGCTCTAGTAGTTTGCTGGTAGCATCTTTCGGATTCTCTACATATAGCATCATGTCACCTGCAAACAGTGACAGTTTTACTTCTTCTTTTCCAATTTCGATTCCTTTTATTTCTTTTTCTTCTCTGATTGATGTGGCTAAAACTTCCAAAACTATGTTGAATAATAGTGACGAGAGTGGGCAACCTTGTCTTGTTCCTGATCTTAGAGGAAATGGTTTCAGTTTTTCACCACTGAGAACAAAGTTGGCTGTGGGTTTGTCATATATGGCCTTTATCATGTTGAGGGAGGTTCCCTCTATGCCTACTTTATGGAAAGTTTTTATCATAAATGGGTGTTAAATTTTGTTAAAAGCTTTTTCTGCATCTACTAAGATGATCATATGGTTTTTATCCTTCTATTTGTTAATATGGTGTATCACATTGATTGATTTGCATATATCAAAGAATCTTTGCATTCCTGGGATAAACCCCACTCGATCATGGTGTATGATCCTTTTAACGTGCTGTTGGATTCTGTCTGCAAGTATTTTGTTGAGGATTTTTGCATCTATGTTCATCAGAGATATCACCCTGTAGTTTTCTTTTTTTGTGCCGTCTCTGTCAGGTTTTGGTATTAGGGTGATGGTGGCCTCATAGAATGAGTTTGGGAGT
This sequence comes from Lipotes vexillifer, assembly GCF_000442215.2. Taxonomy (NCBI): domain Eukaryota; kingdom Metazoa; phylum Chordata; class Mammalia; order Artiodactyla; family Lipotidae; genus Lipotes; species Lipotes vexillifer. Next base: position 2,027,677 of record NW_006793902.1, read on the forward strand.
GTTCCTCCCTGTGCTATATTTTGGAAGAGTTTGAGAAAGAAAGGTGTTAGCTCTTCTCTAAATGTTTGATAGAATTCGCCGGTGAAGCCATCTGGTCCTGGGCTTTTGTTTGTTGGAAGATTTTTAATCACAGTTTCAATTTCATTACTTGTGACTGGTCTGTTTATATTTTCTATTTCTTCCTGGTTCAGTCTTGGAAGGTTGTACTTTTCTAAGAATTTGTCCATTTTATTGGCATATAGTTGCTTTTAGTAATCTGTCATGATCCTTTGTATTTCTGCACTGCCAGTCATTACTTCTTTTTCATGTCTCATTCTGTTGATCTGAGTATTCTCCTTTTTTTTCTTGATGTGTCTAGCTAATGGTTTATCAATTTTGTCTATCTTCTCAAAGATAGTTTTATTGATCTTTGCTATTGTTTCCTTCATTTCTTTTTCATTTATTTCTGATCTGATCTTTATGATTTCTTTCCTTCTGCTAACTTTGGGGTTTTTTTTGTTCTTCTTTGTCTAATTGCTTCAGGTGTAACATTAGGTTATTTGAGATTTTTCTTGAGGTAGTATTGTATTACTATAAACTTCCATCGTAGAACAGCTTTTGCTGCATCCCATAGGTTTTGGGTCATTGTGTTTTCACTATCATTTGTTTCTAGGTATTTTTTGATTTCCTCTTTGATTTCTTCAGTGATCTGTTGGTGATTTAGTAGTGGACTGTTTAGCCTCCATGTGTTTACATTTTTTCATTTTTTTCCCTGTCATTTATATCTAGTCTCATATCGGAAAAGATACTTGATACGATTTCAATTTTCTTAACTTTACCAAGGCTTGATTTGTGACCCAAGATATGATCTATCCTGGAGAATGTTCCATGAGCACTTGAGAAGAAAGTGTATTCTGTTGTTTTTGGACAGAATGTCCTATAAATATCCATTAAGTCCATCTTGTTTAATGTGTCATTGAAAGCTTGTGTTTCCTTATTTATTTTCATTTTGGATGATCCATCCATTGGTGAAAGTGGGGTGTTAAAGTCTCCTACGATTATTGTGTTACTGTTAATTTCCCCTTATATGGCTGTTAGCATTTGCCTTATGTATTGAGGTGCTCCTATATTGGGTGCACAAATATTTACAATTGCTGTATCTTCTTCTTGGATTGATCACTTGATCATTATGTAGTGACCTTCTTTGTCTCTTGTAATAGTCTCTATTTTAAAGTCTGTTTTGTCTGATATGAGAATTGTTACTCCAGCACAAGTTTCCCTTACAATAAGATTCTCTTTAGCAAGTTTTTTAACAAGTTTAACAAGTTTCATGGCAGGAAACATGAACTGGTATCACTGGGTGTTTACTGAATAAACGTAAAACATTTCTAATCAGAAACATAATTTCAAATCCATGGCATTTATGCCAAATGTCTTATTTCTGGATGCTTTATGTCTCTCCTTCATTTCACTATGTGCCAGGGGGTACAAGCATTAAAGTTTTACCTTCTATTTAGAATCCACAAACTTCATTTTACCCTATCCCTATGAACAGTAGTAGCAAAGATTACATTTATCAAGTCTTAACAGTTAACTTCCTAGTGTAAACCATGCAGAACTTCTACAATATACCCAAAGCAGACCTTTTTTCTCTTCTATCTATTAGTATAGCACACTTGGTTAGGGATTACTCTTAAAACCAAATACTTTTTTATGGCTCTTATAGGGATCTAAAATCCTCTTTCATATCTGTAAGCTACACATTTCAGATCTTCAAATCAAGATATGCTTTTCAGTCACAGAAAATTTCACCTGGTCAAAATTTTCTGGAAGTGACATAGAGGTCATGAAAATATATTTATATACATTTGGGAGCAATTAAATACAGTATCAGACAGCCACTGTTTAGGAACTTGTTAAAGAGAATTTTATTGTAAGGGAAACATTAGATAAGATGATCTTTAAAGCCCTTTCAAAGTTTAAATAGAAAGAGGGTAGAATTCAACCATCTGGTAAGACATGGATCCTAGAATTATGCTACAGAATAAGGAATTATTTATTTGAGTTAAATTGGAGTCTGTTATCAGTAAGAATGGTTGTGTCTGTGAGAAACAAAAATTCAACTGTAGTGTGCTGAATTATGTCCCTCCAAAAAGACAGGTCCAAATCCTAACCCCTGGTTCCTTGAATGTGACTTTATTTGGAAACAAGGTCTTTGAAGATTTAAGTAAAGGATCTCAAGATGAGGTCATTCTGGATTTAGGGTGGGCCCTAAATCCAATGGCTGTTGTCTTTATAAGAGAGAAGAAAGAGAGATTTAAAACATGGAAGTATACAAAGGAAAGTCATGAGAAGACTGAGTTAGAGATTGGAGTGATGTGTCTACATGCCAAGGAGTGACAAGAATTGCTGGAAATCACCAGAAGCTGGGAGATGGGCAAGAAACAGATTCTCCCTCAGAGCCCCCAGAAGGAACCAGCCTTGTGGATACACTAATTTCAGATTTCTGGGTAACAGAACTTTGAGAGAATACATATTGTGCATTTTAATTCACCCAGTTGGTCGTAATTTGTTACCAAAGCTCTAGGAAACTAATAGACCCACTTAAACTAACTTTTAAAATATGGAAATCTATTAGCTCCCACAAATAGTAGCTCAGAGAAATGACTCTCTTTAGAGTTGAGTTGCTCTAATTTTATTTTTCTGCAATTCTTTCGGTGTACCTTCTTCCATTAGAACTTCATCTTTACTCCAATTTTAAAATGGTTGCAGCAATTAACAAAACTCACATATATAATGATAATTTTCAGTGAAAGTCAGGAAGAAATAAGACATTTGCTTCAGACTGCTCTCTCAGAATTCAGAGATACCTTTGTAAAAGATCTAGAATACTTTCCTCAAAATGTATTTGCTCATGTTAGGTCAATTTTTTTAATCAGTACAAACGAGGTTATCTTTAGGCCATTCAGGTCTTCTCAATGAGATGGAGCTGAATTCAGATTCTCTTGCACCACAAGGGCTGCATTAAGAAAGGTTAGATATCTAAACAAAACTGGATTTCTGTTAGGGAGAAGGAAGGGATCATTAAATGCTAGTTAAGCAAATAATTGTTACTACAAAGAAATATAGGCAATGTAATGCTCCTACCTCATAGACAAACTCACTAAGCAGTCTTACTGTCTTTATAATAAATAAAGTATCAAGTGACTTTGATTTTCTCTGTACACTTTTAAAGCTATATTCTTCCCTGAATATTTGAAGTTTTTAAAAACTTTGCTTCTATGATGGCATTTCTAATTAAATTTGGTGATACTGCCACAGTTGGGAAGAAAAGATAGAAAATGATATTGGCTTCCTGCATAGAGGGAAGGTTTACTGTCTATCATAAAATATGCAGTCATAATACCTCTAAACGCTGTGTCTTTCTGTTTCCTACCCTCTTAGTATCCCTTGTTTTTCCTTGAAAGATCAGTAGTCAGGATGACATGGTCTAACCTACATGGAATAAACTGATTATTCTACTGCTGTTGAATTGAATATACCATACTTCTGGTAGATTAAACATTTTCAAACAAGTGGAAGGGTAGCTAGGAGAAAAAAAAGCTATTTGATAGTGAGAAGTTCTATGAACAAAGGACTAAACATATTCATTCACTGTTAAATACATCCCTCTAGGGATTTAATCCAATAGGGTTAAGGAAACAAAGACTAATGAACTTTTCCAGTGTAGCACAGCTAGTGAGAAGCCCGTGTTGACTTTGTACCTTGTTTTGCCTTGTAAGGCTATGTTTTCTCCAAAAGGAGCAATAACAAAAATTATTATTGCAAAGGAGTAGTCACTAATAAATTACTTTTGTATCATTCTTTACTAGTAGACCAAGAATTGTACTAAATACCCAATCATCTATGTGTAAAACAAGCTATTTTAAGTTCCCCGGAGCCAAAGCTCAAGGTGAGCATTTGTATTCAAGGGATTTATTAGGAGGAACCCCAAAGATAAACAGGTAAAAGGAGAAGCATGATAAAGAAGGGTAGGAAACCAAATAAGGCTATGACTTGCCACAAAGCACCATGGAAGGCCTTTTCAACTGATTCCACTGGAAAATTCCGGAGCGCAAGATTTGCTTCCAGAGTTGCCATGCCTTGAGGCTAGGGACCTACCTCTCTCACCCAACCTGTCAGTCTTTGTATGACTGGCTAAGATCTGCACCCAAAGTACTTAAACTCTCTATGCCTGCAGGGCAAAGTGGCCCTAGAAGCCTGAGGGGAAACCCACAAGAAAAAAGTCACAGGTGTAGACCATTAATACAAGCTCAAGGCAGAGCTTACAGAAAGAGAAGAGGGATACAAGGGGACCTGGATAGAATATCTCCATTGTCCATTACAGCAGTCTTATACAGAAGGAAGGATGTATGCATAGAATAACCAATCTAAAACTGTCCAAAAAGCTTGATTTAAAATAAACACTACAGTGCTTCCCTGGTGGTGCAGTGGTTGTGAGTCCGCCTGCCGATGCAGGGGACACGGGTTCGTGCCCCGGTCCGCGAAGATCCCACGTGCCGCGGAGCGGCTGGGCCCGTGAGCCATGGCCGCTGAGCCTGTGCGTCCGGAGCCTGTGCTCTGCAACGGGAGAGGCCACAACAGTGAGAGGCCCGTGTATCGCAAAAAAAATAAATAAATAAATAAATAAATAAACACTACAGATGTGCTGATTCCTAGATTACTGAATACCTCATAGTTATTATCCATTCTGGGTTGATAATCTGTTGATAAAGGAAAAGCAGACTAAATATTTCTTCCTTTAGCAAATGGGTAAAAAGTATATCCATTTGGGCGAGAAATAATATCTGGAGTGTCATTAAAACTGAATTGATTAAAACTTGTTTTTTCACCTTCCAGGGCTTAGTTGAAGAACTGTAGTTGAGTGGCAATTAATAAGAAAAATGGATTTGGGGCCATCTTATGATGTAAAGCTGCTGTTTATATCCTATAGAATTACCTGAATTGCTGGAAATTGATAATGGGAGCTCATGTAGCCCTTTAAATTCATGGTTTGGCTTTCAAGTCATGCTGGAAGTAATGTCCCATGGTGTGCTGTTGTAAACATCAGCTGGTATACAAGGATTGATGCCACACATTTACTTGGAGTTTTTTTAAGCAGTGGTTTAGCTTCAAGTTGAAAAAGAAAACCACATAAAATTCCTTAATAAATACAGTGTGAGCTTGATTGAAACATATTGCTAATATTATTAAGTGCCCCAGAGAGTAACTGAAATATCATATTGTTGGTATTCACACTTCCATTTTTGTTGCACAGGGCATATAAAACACTTACAAGCACATTACTGTATGCAAAACATAATGCTCTTTCTGGAACTCTGGTTTTTCTGGACTTCTATGGCTGAACAATTGATATTTACCTACTGAGACTGGCTTAGAAGACCCTAAAGCAGCAAAGAAGAAGATAAACTATGACTATTTGCCTATAATATGAGAACAGCAAAATAGCTAAAGGCTTTTAAAAATATTCCTGGTATTAAACCAGCACAAAAGTTCAACATTTCATTTCCATACTAAGCAACCTAGTTCTTCTCCGAGCCCTCTTTTGTAAAAAAGGTCCTAAGAGCTCTTTTGAGGAAAGTGTCTTCTGTTGTTAACATATACCTTGAAACTACTTCCTCTTTTTATCTGAGACTAATGAGTGTTATAGGTACTACCTGCATTCACAGGTGCTAACTGGTGTTCAACTGTCTCAGATGGGCTGACACAGCCCTAACATACAGAAGGATTTTAAACAGTGATAAAACTAAAGATGGTTCTCTGTGGATATATAAGAAAAAAGGTTCTTTTCTAATTCACTGTAATGTGAAGGTTTTCACGTAAAGGGTTAAGCTCTCAGGTCCAAGAAGATTAATCAATCACTAGATTTCAACACCTAAGAGAAGATATGTCAGAATTTAAGCAGCTAGAGACAGAGTAAAAGACAATTCTTTTAATGGCAGAGAAAAATAACATGTGGTCAAAAAATAAAACTGGCCATAGAAAGATGCATTTAAGAGAAAACAAGTGTTACTAATAAATAAATATCAACAAAACTCAAGGTAGTTTGGGAGTATTTAGGGAACAGTGGTATACTGACTGTGTAAAAATTAAAATGGGCTTCCCTGGTGGCGCAGTGGTTGAGAGTCCGCCTGCCGATGCAGGGGACACAGGTTCGTGCCCCGGTCTGGGAGGATCCCACATGCCGCGGAGCGGCTGGGCCCGTGAGCCATGGCCGCTGAGCCTGCGTGTCCGGAGCCTGTGCTCCGCAACGGGAGAGACCACAACAGTGAGAGGCCCGCTTACTGGAAAAAATAAAATAAAAAATTAAAACGGAATTCACATAGGCAGAAGAGTTCTGAAGGCATTTTTTGGACGATGTAGTACTGTTAAGAAAGGTGAGGTGGTAGGATTTGCTTCTGGGGAACAATGAATAGACAGGCTTGGTAGAAGGGAATAAAACAGAGAGAAGCAGTGATGAGAGCAAGGCTGTGAAGGCAAGCTGGGCCGTATCTCTGAGGGCCCTGGGCCATGTTAAAGATTTTATTCCTAGGCAGTGAGAATCCATTGAACATGTCTGAGTAGAGGAGTGACAATTGCAGACTTTTGCTCCACTCCATGCCAGAACAGAGACTATCAATTACCAAAGATTCTATCCTCTCCTGGCAAAATGGAAGCTTGATGGGAGAATTCCTATTGTAGGCAGAGACTGGGAGGAGAGAGGAATAGAAGGCTTTCTGAGTAGTCAGTACTCCCAAAGGTTGTACAGCTTGTGCTCTTCTGTACATAAAAGGGAATAATTAGGCCCAGTGGGTGTTACATCATAACATGTACTTTATGACTGGGTCTGCACAATGCCAGGCAACTGGTGAGTATTGTTTTATTGTTCTAACTGCTCATTTTAGTTCCTTGCAAACTAAGCTGAGGGCTAATGCTTCTACTAATGCAGCTGAGGGCATTTTTAGGTGGAATTTTCCATGTTAGCTTTCAAAACTATATAAAACAAGGGGTCTTTATTTAGCGTCTTCACATTCTAAGCACAGGGAGCTACTAATATATATATATATATATATAGGAAAAAACCTTCTTTTAAATGAGAAGGCAAAAACGAATGGCCTATTTAAGCCACAACATTAACCTTGCTTTTAGAACCTAGAATGATTTGTCTAGGTCAATGACATGCATTCAAATAATTGGAAATGCTATGTGAGAAAAGCAAACTAATATTCTGTAGTCAGGGCAGATAGGCTTTGAAAGCAGAAAGACCTAGGTTGATTTTTTGGTTCAATACTCATCAGCTGGGTGACCTAAGAAGTAACATCTCTGAACTTTATTTTATGGATATCTTCAGTAGAGAATTGATTAAATATTTTAAAGTGTATTCATACAAAATAAAACAATGCAAACATTAAAAATATGGCTATCTATTTCCTGACATAGAATCATGGTATTTTTTTCTACAACATCTAGCAGAGTAAAACATGTTCACAATGCCACGTGTGTGTATCTGTGTGTATGTATACACATATAAAAGCATATATTTTCTGCTTTTACACTGACATGTAAATTATTTCTCTTTTCTTATGGTGAGGTTTTGGATAATTTTGCTTTCTCATGTATAATTTTATGTTATTTTTTAAAATGTAAAAGACTTATATGTCTTTAAAATACATTAAAGTTTGTAAACAAAAAGACCAAAAAAAAAGAGAGAACATGGACCAGGGAGCTTTTCCTATAGCATCTCACCTACAGAAGCACCAATGACACACAATTATCACTGAAGATACACAAAGTTATTATCCATCTTATCCAGTAATTTCAACTTTGCTGCCTGCCAGGCTGGGAGCCAGAAGTTTGGAAGGCTTGAATCTGTGAAACAGAAGCTGTTTTCTCATAGGAACATTTTCATTGCAGCAAGCAGGTGTTATACAACTTATAATATGAGGAGAGAATTAGGTTCAGAGCCACTAGGAGGCATGAGCAAAATTATATCATTGTTAAATGGTGGAGACAGGATGGACCCTAGGTCAATTTGATTTCAAAGACTGTGCTCTTCTGACAACACAATAGTGCACAATTTGCTTTACTGTTGCCCAGTTCACAATCAAATAAGAAAAAGTAAGCAGCAATGGCTCTAGAATATATTTTGCTTAGGTGATCATATTGGTGTAATTCTGAGGAGTGATTTTTTTTGTCTCAAAATAACACCATCTCTGAATGTCATCAATATATCATTTGTTTTTTTCTCTTATGCAGAGAAAGATCTTAGAGCTGACAAGGAGTTTCTTTACAGTTGAAGTTAGAAAATGCAAAATGAAGAAAACAGCCACTAAATTTTATGTATTCCTCCATCACAAAAATGTTTGAAAGCAGAGGTTAGAACTAAATTGGCTTAACTGTATTACAGGTCCAGTAAGAATTTCAATAGACAAAGAAACTGACACATAAGTAAAGATACTGAGACAGTAAAAAAAAACAAAAAACAAAAAACTGTAAATGCCTACACTTGTTGATGACCTAGCCCTTTTGGGATTACACAGAAGTCTTCAAATGGCCTTGAGCGATGAAAACTGGGCCCTGATAACATTAACTGAATGAGCTTCCTGCTTGGAGATTTTATACATGCTCTGTATTTCATTCTCACAGAAACCCTGGGTACTAATTATAGTGATTCTAATTTTAAGGATGAAGTTACAAAGGCTTTTGGAAGTTAAATAATTACTCTAATGTTTTCACATAATATCTAACTCTAAAGATAATATTCTTCCAGTGAACTAAGTTTTCTTACCCCATCAGACCTGATCTGCTTTTAATGGGTGGAAACAGTATATGAAGGTTACCTCTCTTGAATGTGGTTCTATAACAGTGCAAGTGTTATCAGAAGGGGGAGCCCCAGAGTGGGCTCTTGTCTAACACTCAGAAATGAATTGAGGAGACACACACTGACAAAGCAAAAGAAGGGGTGCCTGGATAGAGAGCAGCAGGGTAGGGGAACCTAGAACTGCTCTGCCATGTGGCTTGCAGTCTCAGATTTCATGGTGGTAGGGTTAGCCTTCTGTGTTGTCTCTGGCCAATCATCTTGCTTGTGCCCATATTTAGGTTGACTCAGTGTCCTTCCCGGTGGCGGGAATATCTCTAAGCCAAGATAGATGCCAGAGCAGGGTTTCTGGGAGTTTGGTAGGACATTTTATGGGTTGGCATCCCTCCTTCCTTTTGGCCCCTCCTGAATACTCCCGGTTAGTTTTTGGCATTGTGTTCCTTATCAGTAACTCCTATTGTGAGACAACTCATGCAAGTGGTTATTAATGTGCCTGGCCAAGGTGGGCGGTTTCAGTCAGCTGTTCCCTAACACAAGAAGATGAAAAATGGCAGAGACTTCCAGCTTTTAGTTTGACAAAAGTAAACTTTTTCATTGTATTTGATTTTGCTTTGATTTGTTTGATATTTGTGTTTTCCCTGGTGTAAATGAGAGGTAAACAAATCAGGAGATACTCTATTATACCTACCTTGATTTGGAGTTATTTTTTTAATGGACCACAAAAGGAAATTAATGCTTTGAGGCATCACATAATATGTTGCCATGTAAGTTCTCCATCGTGTTTATAGTTTTCTTATTGTGGATATAAAAGCATGGGTCATGGTTCTGTAATGAGGAATCTACAGGGAATTCTTGAGTCTTATGTGAATAGTATTTAATATTATGAATATATCTAGCATTTTACTTTTGGTATATGTTAATTTTATTTCTTTTAACTTAAATAAATGAGGAAGAAAAATTTGTGGTGGGAAAAGAGAAATATCTTTCCTGTTAGCCTTCCAACCAAAGGAGCACCATTAATCGGAGGTGGTGGTGTTGGGAGAGGTGGCTCTTACAGTGACAAGGCAAGTGGGAGAAGACAAAGGCCCTAGAAAACCCTCTACCTTCTCATGAACTGATTATGGACCAAAAATATTTGAGAATTTGTACCAATACATGAGCTAATGATTTTAATCGGTAATACATGGAAGATGACTCCCTGGAATAAGAAAACTTATATAAACCACATGCAAAGCTACATAAGTCCAGTTCTCAATAACAACAAAGAAATATGCAAAACAAAGCAGCAACAGCAAACAGCAAAAACAAACAAAAAGCATCTTTTAACAGAAGAGAAATGAAAAAATAAGATCAGAAGTCTAGTCTAAAAGAATGCTCTGAGTGTCCTGTGTGTCTTAGTGTGTATTTGTCCCTGTGTGTCTTAGTGTGTATTTTTTAGTCCCAGTTTAGCTCTACTCTACGCTAAGATTGGAAAATTATGGACTCTTCCAGTGCTTAACTACACTACCATTTTCTAATCCTGGCACTGGATGTTTCTGGATATGTTGCTGATTAAGAACCAGACAAATACTGTGAGGCTCACTTCCTTTGCCATTTACTTCTAAATGTATCAGTCTTCTAGTAATGTTGCTTTTCATAGGTAAATGGCCGTTCCCTCAAAGAGCACATTTGCATACCTTTCAAATCTCATCAACCTAAAGTAATCATCATTTGATCATAAAATACCTTTCCAAGAGCTGAATGACACTGAGTAGTTTGTCATACAAAATGTACGGGAGATAAGCAGAGGTATGCAGTGTGTCTAAAAGACTTCTTTTTAAGAGAGTATTTTGGCTTCCAGTAGATTTCTCTACAATCTGCCCTTTAAAGACGTATTTTCAGCTTCCGGCTGTTATAATTTAAATATTCTATCGCTAAATTCTTTTGTTTATGCACTACTTCACTTGCATGCATGATATCACTCTCCAAAAATGCTCCTGAATATGATAAAAGCACCCTAACACAATGCTGTTTCGAGGCTTGAATTTTTTTTTTTTACTTTGCATTATATCCTTCTGTCCAAGATTAAAGTCTGCAATTTTAGACATATCTACAATATAAATATGTAGGTGCTTATTTGTAAAGAGAATACTAAAGATAAATAAATAAATGAAAAATTTAAAAACCTCACAGATATTTTTAAGGAACTAAGAGTGAACTAATATCTATTTGACGGTAAAATGAGAATACCTTATTTAGTGTATCATAAAAATTCATAGGTATTAGGGTAAGACCAACACACATTTGCATTTTGTATATTTTACTTACTAGCGCTATCACTTTGAATATGTTGAAAAAACTTTGGTCTACTTCCTGATATGTAGTATAAGGATTATAATAGTTATTTCTCAGGTCTGTTAAATGTGTTATACATTATACGGTACAAAAAAGATACGTACCCATGTTAGTTATCCTTCTAATTTAATGATTAGAAAAAGTGAAGAATATTTTTTTTACTATATTAGAATAAAAATAATTACATGATACCAAACTGTATAATGTACTCTTATTGGATAGCTACTCTCAATCTGATTATTAATTATGTTTGTTCTTCCAATTATAGCTTTATATCTTTTTGATTTCTAAAGGGAATGGCATTTTTACATAACATTGCCTAAAATATTGTGTTTAAGTAACTTCCTGGAAGTATGACATAGTTTGGTCAATGTTTTGCCATACCTGTTTACTTTTCTTTCTGAACACAGACGTCAATTACATTTTCCAAACACCTCTATGGTTCTCATTTAGCAAGACAGAATGTGCACAGCTGCCAGCTGTGGCCCCAGAATCTCTTACATGTAATTTTCTCTGCTCTTTTCCTATTCATGTTGTCTGGGATAGATGTGACTTCAATGGTGATCCTTAAAGCCTGCTACAGAATATAGTGGAGACATATAATGGAAGTAACAAGGTGTAACAGCCAGTTTGAAGATGACCCCCAATAATTTTCACATCCTGGTAATCAAGCTTCTCTGCAGTCCTTTCCCACATTGAATCAGGGCTGATCTGCGTGACACATAGGTGACTGCAGAAGTGATGTGTGGTTTTAAAAAGCATTGCAGCTTCCACTTAACTTACTTCTGCCATGGGGATACCCAAGCAACCCCATGGAGAAGCCCATGTGGAGAGAAATTAAGGTACCTGCCAATAGCCAGCATAGATTTGCCAGCTATGTCAATGAGTCCCTTGGAAGCTACTGCTGGTTTTCATCCTCAATCAAACCTCCAGATGACTGCAACTTCGGCATATATCTGAGTCTTCATGAGAAACTCTGAGCCAGAACTGCCCAGACAAGCTGCTCCCAAATTTCTGGCCCACAGAAATTATAAGATACAATACATGTGTTGTTGTTGTTGTTGAAGCCACTTTAGTTTATGAGTAACTTAAACATAAGAGTAACCTGTTATGTAGCAATAGATAATATCTGGCAACCTGAATAATAGATTTAAGAAGAGTCTCCCAATCAGGAACAGTTGCACTGGACTCAATTGAGCAAGGATAGATTTCCATTATGTAAGCAACTAAAATTTGCTTTAGCACTTTGTATTAGCTTAAATAATACAGCTAGCACCTAGAGTTTCTCAACCTCTGAACTGTGGACTTACTGACACTTTGCACAATGAATCTTTTCTGTGGGAGGATTTCCTATATACTGTAGGATATTTAGCAGCATACTTGATCTCTGCCCACTAGATGTCAGTGGCAACCCCTTTTCCCAAGTGGTGACCATCAAAAATGGCTCCATAGATTGCCAAATATCCCCGGGACACAAAATCACTTACAGTTGAAAATCACTGAGATAGAGAAAGGTTAGTATCCCTTTCAGTACTAAGCTAGTGTGATCTTGGTCAAGTCACCTAAACTTAAGTTTCCTTGTTTATAATATCAAAGTACATTAGATGAGTGAAATTACATTCTGAAACTGAACAAGTCTTATTTAAAGCTCTCTTCTTTTTCCTACATTTCAGTATCATAATATCACTGAGTAATACCTCAGGATATATTTTTTTAAAAGAAACAATTGTCCTAGCTAACGCAATGGAACAAGAAATGAAACAAAAAGTATACACATTTGGAAAAAGTAAAACTGTCTTTGCTCATAGATGATATGATACGATCGGCTATGTAGAAAATCTGAAAGAATTGACAGAAAACTCCTATAACTAATAAGCAATTATAGTGAGGTTGAAGGATACAAGGTTAATATATAAAGATCAATGGGATTCCTGTATGTATAGGCATAGCTCAGGGATATTGATTGCAGGTTTGATTTTACACTTCCACCAATAAAGCACGTATCGAAATAAAGTCAAATTTTTGTTTCCCAGTGCATATAAAAGTTGTTTAGCCATACTGCAGTCTATTAAATGTGCAATAGCATTATGTCAAAAAAATAATATGCATATCTTAGTTCAAAAATTCTTTAGTGCTAAAAAGTGCTAACCATTATCTAAGCCTTCAGCAGGTCATAGTGTTTGTGCTGGTTCTTGCTCAGTGTTGATGGCTGCTGACTGATCAGGGTGGTGGTTGCTGACGTTAGGATGCCTGTGTCAATTTCTTAAATCAGACAACAGTGAAGTTTGCTGCCGCAATTGACTCTTCCTTTCACAAACAATTTCTCTACAGCATGCAATGCTATTTGACAGCATTTTACCCATGGTAGAACTTCTTTCAAAACCTGCTTCTGCTTTATCAACAAAGTTTATGTAACATCCTAAATCTTTTGTTGTCATTTCAACAATCTTGACAGTATCTTCAGCAGAAGTAGATTCCATCTCCAGAAACCACTTTCTTTACTCGTCCATTAGAAGCAACTCCTCATTCATTACAGTTTTATCATGAGATTGCGGCAATTCAGTCACATCTTCCTGCTCCACTTCTAATTCTAGTTCTCATGCTGTTTCTACCACATCTGCAGTTACTTACTCCACTGAATTCTTGAACCCCTCAAAGTCATCCAGGAAGGTTGGTTCTTCTCATCTCCTGTTAATATGTATATTGTGATTTCTTCTCATGAATCATAGATGTACTTAATGGCAACTAGAATCGTGACTCCTTTCCAGAACGTTTTCGATTTACTTTGCCCAGGTCTATCTATGGAAGCTATAGCCTTGAAAAATGTATTTCTTAAATAATAAAACTTGAAAGTCAAAATTACTCCTTGATCCATGGTCTGCAGAGTGAATATTGCGTTAGTAGGCATGAAAGCAACATTAATCCTGTGTACATCTCTATCAGAGCTCTTGGGTGATCAGCTGCATTGTCAATGAGTGTATTTCTTTTTTTAATTGGAGTATAATTGCTTTACAATATTGTGTTAGTTTCTGCTGCACAATGAAGTGAATCAGAGTGTATTTTGAAAAGAATTTTTTTTCCTGAGCAGTAGGTCTCAACAGTGGGCTTAAAACATTCAGTAAACCATGCTGTAAGCAGATATGCTGTCATTCAGGCTTTGTTGTTCCATTTCTAAAGCACAGGCAAGAGAGATTTAGTATAATTTTCAGTGTGGAAAATGAGCACTGATTTCAACCTAAAGTCACCAGCTGCATTAGCGCCTAACAAAAGAATCAGCCTGTCTTTTGAAGCTTTGAAGCCAGGCATTGACTTCTCCTCTCCAGCTATGAAAGTCCTAGACGGTATCTTCTTCCCTTAGAAGGCTGTTTCATCTACACTGAAAATCTGTTGATTAATGTAGCTGCCTTCATTAATCATCTGAGATTAATGAAAATCTGTTGATTAATGTAGCTGCCTTCATTAATCGTATGCCTTCATTAATCATCTCAAGGAATAGGGAGGCCCAAGGAGAGGGAGAGAGATGGGGGAACAGTCGGTCAGTGGAGCAGTCAGAACACACACATTTATTAATTGAGTTTGTCATCCTATACAGCCATCATCTCAAAGGGAGGCCCAAGGAGAGGGAGAGAGATGGGGGAACAGTCGGTCAGTGGAGCAGTCAGAACACACACATTTATTAATTGAGTTTGTCATCCTATACAGCCTCAGTTAGTGGCTCCAAAACAATTACAATAGTAATTGTAAGACCACCTATCACAGATCACCATAACAAATATAATAATAATGAAGAAATTTGAAATATTGTGATAATTACCAAAATGTGAGAGACAGGAAGTAAGCAAATGCTGCTGGAGAAAATGGCACCAATAGACTTGCTCAATGCAGGTTTTCCACAGACCTTCAATTTGTAAAAAAAACGCAATACCTGCAAAGCACAATAACGTGAAGTGCAATAAAACTTTTTTTAATGCCTGTACCAGCAATAAATAAGTGGGATTTAAAATGAAAAACTCAATACAATTTATATTTGCACCCCTAAAAATGAAATAATAAGATATATGTCTAACAAAACAGGTACAATTCTTCATGAGGAAAACTGCAAAACTGATAAATCAAATCAAAGAAGAATCACATAAATGGAGAAATATTCCATGTTTATGGATAGGAATACTCAATATTGTCAAGATGTGAGTTCTTCCAAACTTGATCTCTGGATTCCATGCAATCCCAATCAGAATCCCAGAAAATTATCTTGTGGAATAAGAAAACTGATTGTAAAGTGTATATAGAGAGGTAAAAGACCCAGAAGAGCCAACAAAATTGTAAAGGGGAAGAACAAAGCTGGATAACTGACACTACCGAATTGAATTGAAGACTTACTGCAATGCTGTCAAAATCAAGACAGTGTGCTACTAGTGAAAGAACAGATAAACAGACAAACAGAGTAGAATACAGTGCCCAGAAATAGAGCCACATAAATACAATCAACTGATTTTTGACAATGGAGTAAAGGCAATACAATGGTGAAAAGATAGTCTTTTCAACAAATGATGCTGAAACACCTAGACAAATGCAAAAAAAAAAAAAAAAAAATTCTAGACACAGACCTTATACCCTTTACAAAAATTAATTCAAAATGGATCATAGACCTAAATGTAAAATGTAAAACTCTAAAACCCTTAGAAGATAACATAGGAGAAATTTTAGATGAACTTAGGTTTGTCAGCAACTTTTTAGATACAACACCAAAGGCATGATCCATGAAAGAAAAAAATGATAAGCTGGGTTTCAGTAAAATTTAAAAATTCTGCTCTGTGAAAGACACTTTCAAAGGGGTGAGAAGACAGGCCCCGACTGGGATAAAATATTTGCAAAACACATATCTGATAAAGGATTGGTATCCAAAACATCAAAAGAACTCTTAAAACTTATCAATAAGAAGGCAAGCAACCCAATTCAAAAATGGACCAAACCCCTTAAGAGACACATCACCAAAGAAGATGTACAGATGGAAAATAAACATATAAAAAGGTGCTCCACATCATTTGTTAGCAGGGAAACGCAAGTTAGAATAAGAACATACCACTATGCACCTGTTAGAATGGCCAAAATCTGGAACACTGACAATATCAAATGCTGGAGAGGATTTGTAGAAACAAATTCTCACTCATTACTGATGGGAACGCAAACTGGTACAGCAACTATAGAAGACAGTTTGCCAGTTTCTTACAAAACTAAACATACTCTTACCACAGGATCCAGCAATCATGCTCCTTGCTATCTACCCAACAGAGTTGAAAACTTAGGTCCACACCTGCACAGAGATGTAACCATCAACACTTGGGAAAAACCAAGATTTCTTTCAGTAGATGAATGGATAAACACACTGTAGTAGTTCCAGACAATGGAATATTATTCAGCTTTTAAAAGAAATGAACTATCAAGCCATGAAAAGACAGGGAGGAAACTTCTTTTTTTCTTTTTTTTGGCTGTGCCAAGCCGCATGTGGGGTCTTACTTCCCCAACCCGGGATTGAACCTGTGCCCCCTGAATTGGGAGCTTGGAATCTTAACCACTGGACTGCCAGGGAAGTCTTGGCAGGGAGAAAACTTAAATGCATATCACTAAGTGAAAGAAGACAATCTGAGAAGTCTACATTTGGCATGATTCCAACTATGTGACCTGGAAATGGAAAAACTGTGAAGACATTAGAAAGATGCATGGTTGCCAGAGATTAGGGGAGAAGAAAGGATGAATAGGCAGAGGACAAAGGATTTTCAAGGCAGTGAAACTACTCTGTATGATACTGTAATAGTGGGTACATGTTATTATACATTTGTCTGAACCCTGAATGTACAAATCCAGGAGTGAACCCTAGTGTAAACTATGGACATTGTGTAATAATAATGTGTCAATGCAGGTTCATAGGTTGTACAAATGTACCACTGTGGTGGGGATGTTGATAAGAGGAGTCTGTGCATGAGTGGGGGCAGGGAGTATATGAGAAAACTCTGTACCTTCCTCTCAACTCTGTACCTTCCTCCACAGATTACATGTGTGTGTGTGTATATATATATAGAAAGAGATATACATATATAGAAACACAATGAAACAAAGAAAGCTATATATATTTTCAAGGCAAAAAAAATATATATGTATATTTTACCTTACATTAAAACATTAAATTAAACTTAATGTAAAATCGTTAAATCAAACATGGTAGAGGGTCCCAGTTCCTCTTTTGCTTTCTACCTTTGCGCCCTTCTCTCTCCCTTTTTTTTTTTTTTTTTTTTTTTTGCTATTTACCTTCCCCACCCAGATTACCTGATTAAATGTAAGGTTTGCAAAAGTAGTTCTCAGAAAATATTTTTGCAATGGTTACTGATGCTCTGAGCAAGGGATGTGGAAACAGCAATGGTCCACAACAACTTCTTTTGGTAAAGTAAAAAACAACCTAAGCCCAAACTGCCAGGACAGGTATGCAACTTTTCGCTATCCCATAAAAATCCTGACTCTGCTTCACTGGGAGCCCCCTACTCTTCAGGTACTTCCTGATTTGCATCAGCTGAATGAAGTCTTTTCTGAGTCACTTAAATTATTTTAAGTGGATTAAGTTATTTTTAACATCTTACCTCATCCTTCAAAAAATCCGAAAACCTTTCTAATGCTTCCGTTATGGTGCCACAGTTCAAAAGCCACACTGTGTTTATTCAAAAAATATGACAATGACATAATATTTATTTCACCCCTCAAGCAAGGATCAGTGAATGATCCCAATCTAATTTCCCATAATTCTATAAATCAACAAACTCATAGCACCAGTTAATACAAAATTCTTAAAAAGTTTTGTATTAAAATTCTTAAAAATTCTTTCAATATTTTTTTTCTCTTTTATTCTCTTATCAACTTGGTAGTTATCTTACAATAGGGCTTATATCAATCATATTTCTCTGACTGATTCACTAAGAAATATTAGTCTCCCACATTTTTCAATCAACATAAAACATTCCAATGGCATCAACCTTATGTCATTTCATGGGCCTGACTTTAGTTCCTGGCTCCCACTTTGCTGAGGAATCAAGGAAAAATATTTACTGGAACAAATGTTCTTTGTGCATAGAGCAACTGATTTACTGTTGGAAGTAGACATCCATCCACATTCTATCTCAGAAAGAGTAGGAGAAAAGAATATAAATTTCAAGGAGTCAGCAAAAAGTATATGAAAGTCCAGAATCTTGGCAAGAAAGGCAGGAGATAGGTTAGAGAGTAAATTTTCACATAGCACAAATATGAGAATCTTTGAGTGACTTTCTTCTACTTTCTCTAATTTTATTTCTAAAAGAATGGGGACTCTGCGTGAAGTACAGCACTGACATCAAGAATAACTTATAAATCCCTCAGGGTACAATAGAAAAACTAATGTAACTATAGCTGAAGTAAAAGGAAAATCAGGAAATGAATCACCTTGTATGATTATAGTGTATTCTGATAAATTTGCTCTCTTTAGCTTTCTTCTGCATCATCACTTATTTTGATATCTATATCACATTTCTGCTGGAAGGTGCCTTACAAAAGAGCAAGGTGATTCAGTAATGGGAGATAAGATAACATAGCTATATCTTTGAGGGACTTTATACATAGGTAGTTTAGTAAAAACTAACTGGCTTAGACTAATTAACTATAATTAAAAATATATTTGATATGAATGGTCAGTCTGAAGTATAAAATAAATCCTAGTGAAATTTCAAATCCTGGCCTGACACTGTAACCAATAAGTAATATTAGTCAACTTTCTTAAATTCCACTGATCTTATTAAATTCATAGTCTATGAAATGATAATTATATACCTTAATAAATTTGATGTAAGGAATACAGTCTAATGTGAAGAACAATAAATGAATAAATCATTCACTAAATATGTATCAATTTAGTTTGTAACATTATATGTATTTTTTATATACTGCCCTCAATATACTTACTGTTAATATTGTCTCACCATGTCTACAAATAATACATAGCTAAGCAGTTACATGCCAAATTTGAAAGTTAATATTGTTCAAATATGTTTACTGGCTTCAAATATTTGTTACTGAAACCTGATTGGAAGAAGTAAAATTCTTTTGTTAAAGTAAATACTATTCATTTCTCTATTAATTTGAACATATGGGACAAAATTAATTTTTGTTTGGAAATTAATTTTTCAATAGATGGTTCTAATGAATTATTGGAACATTTTTCAAAGAACAGTATTTTTAAAAAGGAAATTAACTGGTGGGGGGGTGGGGTTTCAGGAGAAGCCAGATCCAATGTAATGAACTCTTAACATAATGCCAAACAAATTATCACTATCAGTCTGATTCTTCAACACATTCAATTACTCAAATCATGTTTGAATTTATTTATTAGACACAATTCTTTTGTTCTTTCATCCAATCTTGCCTTCATTACAAAAATAATCACCTACTATTTGTCAGACACTGAGAGTTTATGGTGAATAAGATATAAACCTTACCCTAAGGGGCTCTACTAATGGAGACAATAAAGACATACCATGAAATGTGAGAAATGACACTGTAAATGTGTGTACAAAGAAATATAGACCCAGAACCACTATATACCAATTAGAATGTCTAAAATTCAAAACACTTGACAACAGTTGCTGGTGAAGATGTGGATGAACAAGAACTCTTGTTCATTTTGAAAGGGGATGCAAAATCATACAGTCACTTTGGAAGACAATTTATCGATTTTCATAACATTAATAAGCAAAGTCTTACTATATGATTCAGCAACAGTGCTTCTAGGTATATACACAGCAAACTTGTATCCTTATAATACTTGCACATGAACATTTTTTTTTTTTTTCCATATGTGGGCCTCTCACTGCTGTGGCCTCTCCCATTGTGGAGCACAGGCTCCGGACGAGCAGGCTCAACGGCCATGGCTCACGGGCCCAGCCGCTCCACGGCATGTGGGATCCTCCCAGACCAGGGCACGAACCCGTATCCCCTGCATCGGCAGGCGGACTCTCAACCACTGCGCCACCTGGGAAGCCCGCACATGAACATTTATATGGTATAAATGGCAGCTTTATTCAAAATCTCTAAAAAATGGAAACCACCTAAGGTGTCCTTCAATGGGTGACTGTATACACAAACTGGTATATCCAAACTTCAGAATATTCCTAAGCAGTAAAAATAAAGGGGGAAAATGAGTAACTTTACAGTGAAGAAACCTGACAAACACTACCGATTCCTGATGATTAAGGTCAACATTAAAAGTGTTGTCATGTTAAAAAAAAAAGAAAAAATGTGAAAAGGGCTTCCCTGGTGGTGCAGTGGTTGAGAGTCTGCCTGCCGATGCAGAGGACACGGGTTTGTGCCCCGGTCAGGGAAGATCCCACATGCCGCGGAGCAGCTGGGTCCGTGAGCCATGGCCGCTGAGCCTGCGCGTCCGGAGCCTGTGCTCCGCAACGGGAGAGGCCACAACAGTGAGAGGCCCGGGGACCACAAAAAAAAAAAAAAAAAAAAAAAAAAGTGTTGCCATGTTGATTGCATGTACCCTTGATATGATGTGATAAAAATGACATTAGTCTTTATACTAAAAAATCCATATGTAGTCATGTAGAAAAACATCAGAAAAATCTCTTATTGAAGGGCATTCTACAAAGGATCTGATGTGCTCCTTGAAACTGTCAAATTCATCAAAAGCAAGAAAAGTCTGAGAAACTGTCACAACCAAGAGGAGCCTAAGGAGACATGACAATTAAATGTAATGTGTTCATATTTTGCTGATTACTTATTAAATAACTATTTGTGTTCTGGGACAAAAAACACTTTTGTCTTATATCAATTCCATTTAGTCTTATAATCACAAATGCACAACTTGAGGATTTCTGGCAATACCGTCCATTTGTCCAGTATATTCTGATATTATCCTTTGTGTATCTTCTGTGGTAGATTCACCACAGAGAGCAATGTTTTGCATCTCTCTATTTGCATCCCTCCCTGACCTCTATTTGGTTCTCTCCATTGAAGGGATGAAGGATAAATTGTAGGCCATCGAGATTTTGTTAGCCAGAAATGGTGAACTGACACACAGTGTAAAAATAATTATATACATTATAACTTTCCAAGTTAAAAATTTAATATTCTTTGCAGTGGTTTTAGAGTTACTTGCAAGACACTATCTAATGTAAAGATTGTTGATTTTCAGTGAAAGCCTTTGTTCATATGCTTTAGAAAAAAACCTAGAGTATTATTTTTAAAAGGGCTCTGCATCATTATGTGTGAAATAGTCTTTAAAAATAAATAGTTTTAAAAACTAAATAGTAGTTCAAATATCCTGTTACACATTTGGTTAGGCAAATTTTATAAAGTATTTATTTCATTTCATGGGGAATCAAATGTGCCTTATGAGGTTTCTAAATGAAATGGTACATATTTTTATTTAAATTTCAAATCAAAATATCTTTTTTTCTTTCTTTACCAAGAACTTAAAGTTTACTTAGCATCCAATCACCAGGTTGTTGTTTTATATGCTACCTCAACATTTTGCAATATACTAAAATATATAATTTTTAAAAACTACCAATTCAAAATTTAAGAATAAAATCTCATTCATTTTCCTTAAACTCTTTTATATCTAATGGTTATGCAACATTTTGTTTATATATTAACTTATTTTCAGATTAAAATTGGTAAAAATCATGTCAGAGCATAATTTCTAAATTTTACTTTATTTTATTTAATTTATTTTTAGTTTTTAGCATTTGCTTTTTTTTTTTTTTTTTTTTTTTTTTTTTTCTTTTTTTGCAGTACGCGGGCCTCTCAGTGTTGTGGCCTCTCCCGTTGCGGAACACAGGCTCCAGACGCACAGGCTCGGTGGCCATGGCTCTCGGGCCCAGCCGCTCCGCGGCATGTGGGATCCTCCCGGACCGGGGCATGAACCCGTGTCCCCTGCATTGGCAGGCGGACTCTCAACAACTGCGCCACCAGGGAAGCCCAGCATTTGCTTTTTGAAAGGGAAATTTTATTTCCCTTTGAAACATCAAGATTTGCTGTGATCATGGCTTTGAACCATTGTTGCTGATAAAGAGTGTTTAAACTCTTAAATAAAAAATAATGCCTGTTTTTGACTTTAGTATCATCAGAACTTTAGAAAATCTCTAATTAGCTGAGAACGTTTTCATTCCTTCTGAAATAAAGAGGCAATACTTCATGTCACCTTTAGAGTCCTTATAGAATGAAATAATTAATAATCAATGTCCACATTCTAAATCATCACTTAAAAACTAGGGATGATAAAGCTAAGAGCAGGGCTTCCCTGGTGGTGCAGTGGTTGAGAATTCGCCTGCCGATGCAGGGGACACGGGTTTGTGCCCCGGTCCAGGAAGATCCCACATGCTGCGAGCGGCTAGGCCCGTGAGCCATGGCCGCTGAGCCTGTGCGTCTGGAGCCTGTGCTCCGCAACGGGAGAGGCCACAACAGTGAGAGGCCCGTGTACCGCACACAAACACAAAAAAGGTAAGAGCAAAAGCAGTGGAGATATTCATGAGAATATAGAACAGAAATGTTGATCAACTATATAAATATGTGGCTTAAATCTGTCTCACATGTATAAAGACATACACCAAGGACGTTTGTAAAAGTAGCTTCATTAGTTAAATTTCTTGGAAAATTATTCTGATGGGTGGGGTAAATGTGTGGAGTGAGGAGAAGATAGTAAAAACTGCTATTACATGAAGGAGAAAGGGAAAATATTGGATTCTCTCCAACCACCATCTGCTGTCAGTTTCAGCTTCATCTATAAAACATATTTAAACAGCTAGGCAATATGAAAGTTATATAAAACCAAGCTTGTTATCCTCAGTGTACTTCCGTTAGTTACCCATAAAGTGGGGTGATAAAAATACAATCTTCTAGTATTGCTTGGAGGCTAAAATGAGTTATTATATGGAAAGGGCTTAGAAGAACATTTTTAATATAGAAAACTAGTATATTACCATGTGTTGTCCTACTCAACTCTCCTTGGAATTACTTCTCCGTAGTGTAGCTCCACTCTCTAATGAAGAAAAACATGAAGTTCACTCTTGAGAGAAAGGCTAAAACCATGCAATATTCCCAGTAATTCTAAGTGCTCTCTGCCCCAATGGTAAATATTTTGAAGAACTTAATAATATGTCTCCACTGTAGCATGCATGTATCTACCTAGGCAATAAATGCCCCTTTCAATTGTGTGAACAATTTTGTAGTCTTGCATACATGTATCACAATACTAGACTTATTTTCTACCAAATTTGAATACTTAGTGTTTCTATATAGCTGTAGTTTGCAGTATAAACATTGTCCATCATCAATTTCTTTCTCAGTTGCAAAACACTAAAACTTTCTCTAATTCTAGATGGTAGTTATATAATTCTATATTATAGTTACCAGTTTTAGATAGTTATATCCCAAGGAGAAAAGAATAAAGAGACAAAAATAATGAATGGAAAGTACTAAACAACTCATAGCAATTCAAACTTAAGCAGAAAGACATGCAGGAGAAATAATTTATAGGAGACATATTTCTTGTAAGACATGTATCATTATAAGTTAAGCAGTATTCTGGTCATCCAAAATTTACTCCCCACCTTAGCTAAATATTGAAATTTTTTAGAGTTTAAGAAAATTTGAATATACCTCATATCATATGAGAATTATGAAAGTTTTTTAGAAATAAATTTTCCCTCTTCCCATCAAATCTTGGTTAAGTCACCTTACTTTCTCAGTATCAGTTTATCTAGAAAGTGCAAATTTTGTACAAGTTTAAAGCTTTGGACTTCTCTAATTTTGGACTTATCTAATTTTATGTAATAATAATTTAGAGTCTATTTTAAGGAGCCAAGGTAAACAATAAGAACAATGAACATTCAACTATATGCACAATCTTGACATCACTACTAATTGCTTAATTGGATTTCAAGTGAAGTACACAAATAAAATTATTTTAATTTTGTAACATTATGATGGAATGAGACATTTAGTAATCCCTTTCATTAATAAATTTATGTATGTAGAACTATGTTGGGATGACTATATTCTATACCTAATGAATTATGGCAATATCAGAAGTATGGTTTGGATTCAACCTGTCGTGTCATTCAGTTGGTGGAGGTGATACAGACGAATATATCTAGGCTTTGGAATATGACTGATATGCTTTTGTGTGTGTGTGTGGTACACAGGCCTCTCACTGTTGTGGCCTCTCCCATTGAGGAGTACAGGCTCCAGACACTCAGGCTCAGTGGCCATGGCTCACGGACCCAGCCGCTCCGCGGCATGTGGGATCTTCCCGGACCAGGGCACGAACCCGTGTCCCCTGCATCGGCAGGTGGACTCTCAACCACTGTGCCACCAGGGAAGCCCTGATATGCTTTTAAACCTTGACTCTGCCACTTCCTAAATGTCATCTTGGGTAAGTATATCCTGACTCTGAATTTAATTTTTCCTGAAGCTAAAATGGAAATAATAGTAATCTCATTAATTGAGGATTAAAAGGGATAAAATATTTAGTTCTGGCTCATGACAGCTCTTCAAAATATATTTACTTGTCTGCACTTAGAATTATTACAGAGTATGATAGAATTATTATGCATTGGCTTTCATTTCCCCTGTGCCGTTCTTATGAAGTCATTTTTTAAAAAGATAAATGAAGCTATTCATCAATTGTAAGATACTGCTCCAATTGAATATACTATTTAAGAGACATAATCCCATGTTGAGTCAAAATTCTTTTACCAAATATCTGCTTAATGGGACTCATCTACCTTTCCCTGAAGAACATTATTTGCTCATTCATTTACCATTGCATTACTGTACAAATGGTTATACTAGTCAAGCTATTATTTGATGATATAGATGATTGCACAATATACTACTGTTGTAAAAAATTGAGATACAATAAGAATTAGAATAGGTATCCATCACTTGTTCAGAACAAAGAAACATTTTTTCCCTCCGCTGCTATCTGCATCGTCATGTGGATTTCTGTTTTAAATTGATTAAGCCACAAACGAATACTTCCCTCAGCCTTCAAAATTGCAGATTATTATATCTGAGGTTCAGAAATAATTGCTTGAAGAGAGAGAATTCAGTTTGTCATCTATTCAATTCCATATTTTTATGACAGCCTGTTTACTTTGGTTTAGAATCAAGATATGCCTGTTATGTCTGCCATCACTGTCTTTCACTTAACATGTGTGTCTGAGGATAAGAACTACCAAGAATGCAACAAAAAAGAAGAGAACCTAAACCTCTGAGTTTATTGACCTACACACTTTTCATAGATGAATGAGACAAGAATGAGTTCTGGCCACATAGCACAGGGAGATTAGCTTGGTGCTTTGTGACCACCTAGAGGGGTGGGATAGGGAGGTCGGGAGGGAGATACAAGAGGAAGGAGATATGGGGATATATGTATATGTATATCTGACTCACTTTGTTATAAAGCAGAAACTAACACACCATTGTAAAGCAATTATACTCCAATAAAGATGTTAAAAAAAAAGAATGAGTTCTGAAAATATATGCAATGAATGGAGAACCAAGAAAATAAAGAGAAAAGAAAAAGACATTTCATTAGATTTTCAGAGACCACAGTCTATGTGGAAAGAACTACAGAAAAAAAAAAATTTCATCAATGGCATTTTGTACAGTGGCAGTGAGGAACACCAATGAAAGTTTGAAACCTCGGGGAATATTTTTTCAGTTAATGCTCTATAGAGATAACGGGACATTGCTTAGTACCTCCTGGCTGCAATTATGGGAATTATTCTTCAAGAAATTTTGATAACTGATGTTGTCAAAATTGAACTTCATGGGCTCTATGTAACATTACTGCTCTACTCATTATTCTCTAAATATACTAAGGTCTCTGGCCTCATATATTCAAGCTTGGCAACTAAGTTGCATCAAATCACCAGAAGCGATTAAGAAATTGATCTAGCTACCCCAAACCCTAAAAGGATAAATTGTATGTCAAAAAAACAGATCACTTATTTACACTGACAAATAACTTGTGTGATGAGTTGGAAAGAAGTGTCACTTAGATAAATACACATTCCATTTGTGGCAGGAAAGCCTACTTGGAAACAAAACAGTAACAGAAAATTGCATTACAAGTAAGAGAGTTTGATGCATAAATAGAATCAATGCTTGATAGTCATCAAGAGTAAAATCAAACTATTACCACCTGATATACTTGTTTCACGAATGAAATGTACCTCACTGAGTGTCTTAGAATTAGGTGACAGTACACCCCAGTTTACCCAGGAAAGTCCTGCTTTATATATTTTTGTCCCAGAAAAGCTTTCACTCTCAAATCTTCTCCTGTTTGAATGCTTAAAATGTTTCATCTTTGTAGAGCTTTGACAAAATGTAATAAATTATGACTCAATATAGTTCTTTTTGTTTACAGAGATCAGGGGATCCAAACAATTCTCTAAACCTTTAATAATAATATCTTGTTTATTAAGTATTTCACAAGAGAAGTACGTTCCATGGGGGAAGAAATGGTCAACAGATAGATGTGCAACATCTAATTGATCAGCCAATATTCATGTATACAATACCAAGGATGTTACAAGTTAGAAAGTATAAACCTCAAGAAGATAATAACAATGAAGGTCATATATATATTGTAGATTAAAATTTAGTGTCTTTCTCAGTCCCATTATAGTCTCTGTCTCTATAGAAGACAATGGAATTTTAAAAAACTATTCCTTGCGAATTTTCTTCTCCATTAACATTCTTGAGCTCACCTTCTCAGTGTTATTTTCTGCCTCCTTTTTATATACAAAAATATTTTTCTTCCTAAGTACTTAGTCCATATACCCAAATGTCTTGTGAACACCTCTTACTGCATATCTGACAGATACCTAAACTCAACATGCTCAAATCAAATTAGTTATCTTAAGGATTGTATCCATTAATTTTGAAAAATATATAAAAAACTATATATGTTGGTTGTGGAGGCCTCCCTAAACATACAGTGAAAAAAATTAAAAAAATAAAATAAACTCAAGAAGCAGAGAAAGTAGGGCTAAAATTAAATTAAATAGACATGATATATTTGCATGAAATAGACAGTTGGAGAGGCACAGAGGAAGAGATACTCTGCAGTGAGAACTACCATGTAGTGCTAAGCTCAGTAAACTGCAGAAGAATTATGAGCAGCTCAATAAAAACAGAATTTAAAAAAAAAAAAACTATTACAGGTATAAAAGCAAAACATACTGTTTTTGAAATAAATGAGAGAACCTAAAATCAGGGGAACAAAAACCTAAAGAAATTTGAGCATCATCATATACAAAGTGGTAAAAGTAAAAGTAATTAGAGTTTAAGGTGTCACCATTACCAAGTTTGGAGTAAGACACAAAAGTACTTTCAGTGCACTAGGACAACTAAAGTTGCTAGAACAGCACTTTGCAGCAACAGGGTTCATTTAAAGTTTTATAAACAGCTTTGTTATAACAGCTTTGTTATAAAAGGGAAAACCATCAGAGTAAATAAAGCAGATTTTTTTTCTATTTTCCTCCTTTTATAAACAAAGGTAGAAAATTATACACACCTTTTTTCAACTAGTGAAAAAGAGCACGATGATCTCCAAACTTCTGTCCATGTGACACACCACTCTATCCTAAGAATGATGATCTTCTTTTAATCTCTTACTTGAAACTGAGAAGCTGCAAAGACATTACCACACTCACTTTCACAAAGGAAACTTCATGGCTTTTTGCAGGTAAAGTGCTATACTTGTGAAGTATTTCACAAACATTTGATCCCAAATATTCCCCCTGCCACACACGTACACCTCGGCTATTTTTATTGTGTGAAAATCAATGATGCCAAAATATTTACAAGTAAATATAAAGCTTTATAAGAGAAACAAATATTGTGTTGAAAAACTAAAGAAATAGTTTCTTTTAATGGTGTTAATAAATGCAGATAGGTATATATCTTCCCCATATTAGAAACATATCTTGACTCCCTCATTTCCTATGGAAAAAAAAAAAAGTCCATATTTGTTTAAAATGGCCTCCAAGGCC
Organism: Lipotes vexillifer; assembly: GCF_000442215.2. Classification (NCBI taxonomy): domain Eukaryota; kingdom Metazoa; phylum Chordata; class Mammalia; order Artiodactyla; family Lipotidae; genus Lipotes; species Lipotes vexillifer. Next base: position 2,055,937 of record NW_006793902.1, read on the forward strand.
TTTCACATTCTGGCCCCATCTATATTTCTAGCATGATCCTTGTTTTTTCCTTTCTTCTTATAAAGAGAATTCTGTTGTTTTTCCTTACATATGTCATGTTTTTTACAAGCTGCTCCCTTTTCCTGGAATATACTCTTTTTGTCTTGTTGGTTTGTTTGTTTGTGTGTGTGTGTGTGTGTGTGCGTGTGTTTGTGCAAAATGATTTATTTATCAACAACGTGGGGTTAGAAAACCCCAGCTGTAGGTGATCTTTTTAGGACTCGAACCAGTCTCAGGTCATTTATGTATCTCTGCTCCCTCTCTGGTTCCTGGAAGCTCACTGTTGCTCAAGCCCCGGGCCGCGGGGCAGGTGATGGGCTCACCTCACCCCCTGCCCGCTCATGGAAGGGCGAAATGTGCCTCGGTCCCTCGCCCGGGTGCCAATCCCCAGGTCCCTTGGGAGAAGAGCGCCTTCTCAGCCCAGCAGTGACTAGACCTAGGGAGCAGGGAGGCCAAGACAGCCGTTGTTGGCACACCACGTCAGAGCTGAGGAGAAGCTGCATCCCCCTTCAAAGGACCGGACCCCTTCCCGAAAGTTCAACCTAAGCCACGGTAGGTTAAACACAGCCACAGACCGGCAAAGCCCCGAAAATACCTGCTGCCGGCGGGCCGACGGGTTGGTGTGAAGGAAGTGTGGCAGGAGCTTCAAGCCAGCGGTGCCAGAAGCAGGAAGGGCCGCCGGAGGCCAAGTTCTGGGACCCATCACCTCGGAGGCCAAGTGCACGTAGGCCTATCTGTGGGCAGGCGCCCCGCGGGGTGGCTGGAGGCGTAGGTAACTGGACAGGTGAGCATGCGCAAGGGCTGTCAGGCGGGGATGGAGAGGTCCAGCTGTAGCCGCCTCCTCCCAGCATCCTTCTCCACGTCATTACGTCATAGATGCGCACGCAGCCCGCACGCTACCCCGGATGTGCAGGGCCGCTCAGCAGGTGTATCCTGTTGTTCAGTGCCACGAGGCAGTGCTCACCGTTCTCTGCTTGGAGTGGGCAGACGGATTACCACTGCCCGGCAGCGAGCTGTAGCAGGCTACATGGTACATGTCCCTCCTGCAGCCAGCAACGTCATTGCTGTCCCCGTCACGTACAGCTTGTCCAGGAGAGTTGCTGTGCCGTCCCAGGCCCCGCAAAGGTAAGACTCGACTTCAAGGCCCACGGCTCAGTTAAAACCCCATTCCGAGCTCAAAAAAACAGCCTCAGAGCATACTTACATGCCCTTCTCTTGACTTTCATGTAGTAATTTGTATATAGTTATGCAAAAAGTACACATCACATTGAATTGATTTCCTGCATTGTTGGATTATCTCCTTCAGTGGATGGAGAGGAAATATTCTAATTCAAAGCGTAAAGATTTTGTGGTTAAAGCAGTTCTGTTCCAAATATTTATCAGCCACTTGCTGGTTACATGCCTTAGATAATTTAATCATTGTGGATCCTCTTTCTGCCTCTGTAAAATATCATCAAATTCATGAGATTAATGTGAGGATTAAAAAACAATACATGTAAAATGCTCAGGCCAGTATCTGACTTTTCAGTAAACGCTAATTGTCAGGTCATTCCCTCCTTGGGAATAAGAAATGTTTTATTAATTTATGTGTCCTTGACACATCCTTGTTACACTGAGGTGCACAATCAATATTGAATGATTATTGGCATGTTGATGTTACTCTGTCACAAACTCATTGCATTACCAGATGCCGGACACAGGAGACATCTGGATATTTGCTGTTTGAACTCCTTTAACCCACTTGATTTTATGTTATGCTGAGTTGAGTTTCATGACATCTCATACTGTGAATGAGGCAAGGTTTATGCCAAGATATACAATGTCAAAACACTGTTGCTCTTTTCAATTCCAATATTACACTAGCTTTTCTGACCTGAATTTAAAACAATTTTCAGACAAGAAAATATCGAAAGAATCCGGATACTCTCAATCCTTCCGCAAATAGCTTTTGTATTTTTCAATACCTGGTGTGAAGCAAAGTGCAAATCTTTTAGAAAATTGTATGCACTTTTCCAACACCATGGGAAAACATTTGGGTGGTGCCTACATCAGAGGATGTAAAGGTAAATGCATAAACTGGCCATTCCATTTTTCTAGTCTGTGTATGGATTGGAAAGTAGATTTGATATCACTAGGGATTTGTTAAGTAAAATGATAAGTAAGAAACAAACGCAAAAGCTGTAATTAACCCTTTTAATTAGCCCTCATTAACCAATTAATGCGTTGCCATTCTGGGAAAGAAGGCATATCAATATTTCATTTACCTACCTTCCTTTGGAATCCCCCTCTTTATTCCTATCTTGGAAATCTTAATGTGGACACTTGAATTTTCTTGACCTTCTTCAGTTTCAAGTTGCTTTATCAAGGGATTTTTCCCCTCTTTTGGAAATTTTTCAGTTACTCAAAGTCAGTAGCAAAGTAGAAATATTATTTTACCAGCAGTCCTATATATGTATTCATGTGTGTACATACATGTGTATGTGTGATATATATATCCAAATATAATGCCTTGATCTGAGAATTTTACATTGACTTCCTTTTCTGTCTTTTTTTTCTATGACTTTATTTTCTGTGTCACAGCTTATAATTTGTAGGATGGTGTATGTGAGTGTTATTATTTTTAAATAGAAATATGTTTGAAAAACACTGGTGTTAGATTCTATAGTTGGCACCTCTCTAATCACTGTCCATATGGTGCTGATGCATTGAAATATCTATTGTAATCTTTAGGGAAAGAATTTAATGTGACCCCAATCATCATATATTTAAGCACCTTTGGGGACATAAGACCACCAATACTTCCTCTTTTGGAGAATGCTGCTCTTTACCTTTGGCCATACTTACCTGTGAATGTGCTTCATTTTTCATGTTAACTAGTTCTAGTGCTTGTCTTTCAAAGTCTGTGCAGAGAAAAAAAAAATCAAACAACAAAACATAACTGAAAGGATATGTTCCTTTTTGTGCATTTATTGAGTTTCTTCATTTCTCCTCTCCCTCTCAGTCCCCCTTAGCCCTACCCTTTCCAGTCCTTCCCTCTCCCCACCCCTCCGCCTGCTCTCTTCTCTTTTATTCTCTCTTCTCTAACCTTCTCTCCCACTCCCCCTCCCCCTCCTTCTCCTCCTCTCTCTCTCTTTCTCTTTCTCGCTCTCTCTTTCTTTATTTCTTTATTTATGGGAAAATATAGTGTAATGATTCATAGCATAGCCACTGGAGTTAGCTTGCCTGGGATTGAATCTTATTTTTATCCATTTCTATTTGTGTGACTTTTTGCCTCAATATCATTATTTATTTAATCTATAAGTCAGGATGTTAATACTACTTACCTGATAAGGATATTTAGAGACCTGAAATTACAAGGTCACTGAGATTAGAACAAGGTTGTCTCATAGTATGTGCACAGCATGTACACATTTTATTAGGACAGTTAACATTAGCCTTATTTTGTTCTTTTATAACCTGAGTTCCTTCTCTCTTTTAGAAAGTTCTAGAATGGGTTTCTTACTGCTTCTGTGTAAGATAAGCATAATTGGGTCACAAGGCTTCTTAACATACAGTGATATAAAATAAAATAAGATAAACAAATATTATGGTGAGCATTCAGTGAGCCTTGACAATTGGGAATATTGCCTAACAATATTGGGAGAAAAACAAAAAATCTCATTATGACAAACAAACCTCTGTTAAGTATTTGAATCTAAAAATGTAAACATAAAAGAACTAGAAAATATAGAGAGATATTTAATTAAATTGTGGTGAAGTCTTTGCTAAACATACATAAAAAGTTCAAAGTGTTTATACATTTGACTACATTAAATATAAATCATCTGATTATAAAATTAATTACCAAGATAAAAGGCCAAAACTAGAGAGGGGTGCAAGCACACACTAAAGAAGCTTTTCATGTTTGAAAGCTCTATTTTAAAAAGAAGCTGAAAACCCCAATAGATAGACAGGCTTAAATTAGTCTATTATAAAAGAAAATATACAAAACCCCAATAAGCCAATAAAAGCATTCCCAACATCACTAAGAGTCAAAGAAATGCCAGTTCAATCCCGGAGGTAGTATTTTTTCACATAAGACTGGAAAAGGTTTTTTGCTGGTAAAGTTCTTACCTAGTTTTAGCAACAGTATGGATGGGCTATGGATGCTTTCATACCCTATTTTTGAGAATCTTAACAAGTAAAAACATTGGGAAGGTAATTTAGCAATATATCAGTAAATTGAGAAATGCATCTCCTTTCAGCTGAACAAACTCTCTGTGAATTTATTATAAGAATCTAATTAGGGATATGCATAAAGGGGTGGCTGAAAGCATGTTCATCATGGCATTGTTGATAATAAAAGTTAGAAATGACAAGTATCCAGTAATATATATTTAAATACATAAATCTCTTCATGAATCCATTAAAATAATGATGTGGGATAATACTATTGGCATGTGAAAATGTCTACAAAAGGGAAAAAGTATGTTGTAAAGAGGTATCTATAGAAAGAGTCCAAGTATGTAAAATTAAATAAATATGTGCATAGAAATCTCATAGTAGAAGCTGCATATTACAAGTAGTGGATATACTGGTAACATTTGTTTAATTTCTACTGGAATTCTTTATTTTCCAGTTTTCCAAGAATGTACATTTTTCATTTGCAAATCAGAATTTTAAAAGTCTCTGTTTGTCCTATTAAGCCTAAGAGTGGGAGGTGATTTAATAAATGGGAAAAAAAGTTGATATGCTCACCAGGAAGACTTGACTATTACTAGTGATTCTGCCACTTATTAGCATTAAGACCTTAAACATTTACGTAGCATATCTAAACCTCAATTATAAAATAAACCCTGACTTTATTGCATAAAATATATGTTAGTTCACTCTTCCCTTCTTTTATTTGCACAATGAATTGATTACCTCTGTAATATTCATTCATGGGCAATGGATTTTTTAAAAATATTGCTGGATATACAGTGGTCACAAGGAACAACATGCTCAATGTGTTCTAAAGATTGTTTGAGAGGAAGTTATACATGTACTGAGTTTTACAAATTTCTAATAAGATGCTTTATAAGGTTACATACGTTTTTTGTTCTCTCTCTTATATTTCTCCACCATTTATTTTTGACGTAATCTCATCTGGGAAAATGTCATTTTTCAATGCATTTTCACTTTTTAATCTGTGTCATTTCAGAAGTTATATATGTGTCATTTACAGATATATACATGTATTTATCTATTCCAGATTTAACAGACTTAATTGGTATACGCCATATGCATTTCTGACTATTTCTGAATATTTCAACTAAAATATTCATAAAAGAAAAACTTTTATGAAAGATTACTTAGCTAGACAAGAGTTCTTTCCAATATGTTTTTTTTCCCCAAAAAGAGAAATGAAAACATTTATATTTGAATTTTATAACCAGCCACATCCATTATGCATCCCTTATGACAGAACAAACTTGGACCAAAGATGTTTAAGCTCTCTCTAGGGCTTTGACTCAATTTCAGTCTAATAATCTTTGTATGTATAACCTCTTCGAGAACTTTGAAAAAAAAGAACGAATTTTTGTACACTATTCAATTCTTCTGGAATTTTAATACTTGACTTATTTATCAGTGAATTGTTGATTTTATTGACCAACTAAGTTCTTGGGCCTTCTTCACCTAAATATTGTTGAAGATAATGTTTTATAGTCTACACTAAGAATTGTTAACTCAAATATTTACATTGCCAAGCAGGAAAAATATATTTTCATACTGGACAATGTAAGTATTTGAGAACTCAAATATATGTATCGAGAGAGGGAGAGAAGTCAAAAGAGAATTGGAGAAGACAAAAGACACGCTTCCTTAAAGGCTTTCTGAAAAATTTTGTAATAATGTGTGCAGAGCATACCCACACACCTTGCAGGCTAGATTATTCAATCTATGCATATAGGTTTCAGTTTCTTATTACACCTTATCTGTGGAGTTACCTGGAAAGGTATCTACCTACACCTATGCCACCCTCATTCCTGGAAAATAGTTGCTTACTATTACGTAGCTCAGGAAATAAGGAAAGACCACTCATGTGTTTCTTCTGCTCTGAGGTGATCATATAGCCACTGCCATGTTTTCCTGTGTTGCCAATTTTTAAATTGCTTAAAGAAAACTAAATATATATATATGTATTTATAACTCCAATAAAATTAACTCCTATTGGATTCCTAAAAACTAATCTTTAAAAATTATACTTTTTCATAAAAAATCCTTAATGGTTCCTGGCTTATTATATAGCTCAAAATCCTTAGCACTTAGGCAGGCTTTAAACAATCTGATCTTAATTTCTGACTACCATTCTTCTCAGCATGAAGCATTCATTTGGAATCTTTGATTCTGAATCTTCTAGAATGTGCCCTTGGCTCTCTTCTCTTTCCTGGATTTTTCCAAGACAGATATTCTTGTGGTTTCCCCCTCAACTATTGCCTCCCAGTAAGCCCAGATTTGTACCATGTGTTTTCTGACTCTTGTTATGGGCTTCTGCCTTATTTTCACATACTATTTCTGTAACAACTAGTATACAGTTGCTAGGTGGATGCTAAACTTGCCTTTCATTCATGGTCCTTTTTGGCTCTTTAGAACAGAGTCTGAATGGTGTGTGATTCACTGAAGAATATTGATTGGTCAGTCTCTAGACTCTTTATCCAGAATGAACCAATCAGGCACTGATGCACATGTAGTTTGTGCAGAACTATGGTAGTATATGCTTTCTAAATTACTCATTTCTGAGTAATTCTCACCTTCTTGAATTTTGTATTAATGGATTAATACTCTCCCTGTATGGAGTCCAGGCTCTTTGATGCCAGGAACCTTATCTTACACTTCTTATAATGGAATTCCTCCAATTCCTTTAATGCTTACATAAATACATGGATACATATATACAAACACAAATACCTGTAATAACTCAGATCCTCTTCTCCTATTCACCAATCTTGTAAAAAATAGAGATGTAAGAAGGAAGGAGAGAAAGGCAGTAATCGTAAAGCATAGTGGAGTAAAAATGGGCAAGATTTGGAGTATAAAAAGAATTAACTTTTTACTCTCTTCTGTCATTTGCGAGTTTAGTAACCTTGTGCGTGTTACTTAGCCCTACCCTGTAAATGTCATTATTCCAATCTCTAACTGGGGGAGAGTGGCCTCTAACTATAAAGGATTGTTATTGCTGGATCATATACTAGTTCTATTTTCAGTTTTTTGAGAAACCTCCATAATGTTTTCCACAGTAGCTGCACCAATTTACGTTCTCACCAATTGTACTAGGGCTCCCCTTTCTCCATATCTTCACCAACATTTGTTATTTGTAGACTTTTATATGGTAGCCATTTTGACAGATGCTTTTTTTTTTTTTTTTTTTTGCGATACGTGGGCCTCTCACTGTTGTGGCCTCTCCCGTTGCGGAGCACAGGCTCCGGACGCACAGGCTCAGCGGCCATGGCTCACGGGCCCAGCCGCTCCGCGGCACGTGGGATCTTCCCGGACCGGGTCACGAACCCACGTCCCCTGCATCGGCAGGCGGACTCTCAACCCCTGCGCCACCGGGGAAGCCCTGACAGATGCTTTTAATTTGCGTTTCTCTGATGATTAGCAGTGTCAAGCATCTTTTCACGTACTTGTTGGCCATCTGTATATCTTCTTCCGAAAATATCGATTCAGGTCTTCTGCCCATTTTTTTATTGAGTTTTTTTTGATATTGAGTTGTATGAGCTGTTTATATGTTTTGGATGTTAACAATTTATTGGTCATGTCATTTGCAAATATTTTCTCCCATTCAGTAGGTTGTCTTTTCGTTTTGTTGATGGTTTCCTTTGCTGTGCAAAAGCTTTTAACTTTAAGTTCCCTTTGTGTATTTTTGCTTTTATTTCCTTTGCCTTAGGAAACAGATTAAAAAGATATTGCTATGATTTATGTCAAAGAGTATTTTGCCTATGTTTTATTCTATGAGGTTTATGATTTCTGGTCTTACATTTAGGTCTTTAATCTACTTTGAGTTTATTTCTGTATATGTTGTGAGAAAATGTTCTAATTTCATTATTTTCCACTCCTGTGTATCTATCTAAAGAAAATGAAAACACTAATTCAAAAAGATACATGCACACCAATGTTCATGCAACATTATTTATAATAGCCATGATATAGAAGCAACCTAAGTGTCCATCAACTGATGAACAAATAAAGAAGATGTGATATATATACACACACCTATGTGTGTCTGTATACATATATACATGCGTGTTTATATATACATGTGTATACATATTTATATATACCCCCACACACACACAATTGAATATCACTTGGCCATAAAAAAGGATGAAATTGTGCCATTTGCAACCACATGGATTGACCTAGAGGGTATTATGCTTAGTGAAGTAAGTCAGACAGAGGAAGGTAAATACTGTATGCTATCACTGTATGTGGAATATAAAAAAAAGAATGAATATAACAAAACAGAAACAGAGCCACAGATATAGAGAACAAACTGATGGTTACCAGCAGGGAGAGGGAAGGAGGGAGGGGCAAGATAGGGGTAGAGGATTAAGAGGTACAAACTCCTATGTGTAAAATATATAAGCTACAAGGTATATTGTATAGCACAGGGAATACAGCTAATATTTTACAATAACTTTAAATGGAGTATAATCTATAAAATTATTGAATATATTGTACACTTGAAACTAATATAATGTTATAAATCAACTATACTTCAATTAAAAATAAAATAAAAGGCATTGTTATGAAGACTAAATAATAATGTATGTTAAGTCACCTTGAATATCTGTTTCAAGCACACCTTGATTCTTTTTTCAGAACCCAGTTTTATAATCTATAAAATAGGCATAATATGCACTGCACAGATATGTCAGAGAGAAAAATAAAATAATGCAATAATGTCTTTGGAAGAGTTAAAATGTAGTTGTTTAATAAAATTTAGCTCATTCTTCCCATATAGCAAAATCTTAAGTCATTGTTATATCCCAATGACAGATAGGTATTAAAACTAAGTTAGTTTGATTATAAAGTCTCCGTTTCAAAGTCTAGGGGAATGTTTTTACATTACAGAGGTCTAAATACAGTTGTTAATTGAAACTTTCTGGTAAAGATGTTATTTTACATTTCTGTAAAGTAAACACCTAACAGAATAAAATTAAGCCTGAGTTACCACCAAAATACCCACATATAAAATAGTGAAAATGAGGAATTATTTCCATGTCTTTTAAAATTACATTCACAGAATATTTCCTGAGCATATTTATTAGATAAAATAATATTTGGAGAGTGGCAGTTATAAAATGTCAATTCTTGGTGTCAAATCATTCCATCATAAATTTCATGTGCCTAATTTTGTGACTTTTCACTTCTTCTGGAATGCTGCTCTCAAATCTCAGAAATGGGAAATTTTATTAAGTTTATAATGATAGAAATATTTATTTTAATACCATCCTGGACAAAAAAATCAATCTGTGTTCATAGAACCAGAATCTTAATGTCGGAAGGAATGTTTGAGTTCTTTCTTTCTGTCTAATTCCCTTATTTTACAGTTGACAAAAATTGAAATTCAGATAGATTTAGTATCAAGGTCATGCAGGTATTAGATTTTGCATTAGTCTTTTCATTGTTTATTTCCTCCCATAATAATATCGAAAATTTTAAAAAAGACATTAAAACATAAAAAAACAAGATATTACAATAGCAAAAATATGTTTTCAATTACTGTAAGATTAATAGAAACCCATTATAAGGAGAGCTGCTTTAAGTGAGTAAAATATTTTACAGAATGTATGTAGACATGAAACAAGAAATTTCTATTATTTTTTGCAAGTATTTATAGCTGTTTATTTTATGGTCAACCTAGATACAGGCAGGATCTTAATCAAATAGTGATGATACTCAGACTCACTGAGAGCCAATAGAGAAAACACACACACACTCAGGCACCTGCTCCTGAGCCACCGCACACTGGAATACTCTCTAGAACATGGAGAAAATAAAAATACATGTGGTAATTTCTGTGAATCCTATCAAGATGTTGATTGTACAATAATTATGTCATCCACAAATAACTCTTAATATTATCTTCGGTGTGTGTGTAAAGGTGTGTAAGAAGCCTCTTGCCTTCAGAAATGATTGAGTCAGAACCCAAAATTCAAGCCTTTTAAAAATCCCTGTTTTTCCCATTATGCTGTGCTCCCTCTGTGAATAGGTGAGCACAAGCTCCCCCCCACGCCCATCCCCGCTAAAAAACACTCCTCCATTGTCTTTGACTCTACTGGGTTTTGCATCTTTCTTCTCCTGTATTCCAGTTCTGGTTAGTGTCTTACATACCTACTCTGTTTCAAGCTGTTTCCTGTATCACCCATTAAATTTACTTCAGCAGCAGCTATATTTCTACTTCAGCTCATCCCCTTAAACGTGCAGTCTGGTATGTAATACAGAAAAAAGATTAAATCGATATTGGGTTTTTAAAATGTTTAAGAGGACTTGCCAATTATGCTCAAGGCAAAGCTTCTAGCAACAATTCCCAAAACCACAGCCTTGAACTAGTCTGAAGAGGAAACAGCTGGAGCTGCCAGCAGACTGAGAACATATCACTTCACTCCGTCCTCACTCCTGCTTCAAGAACATGACTTTGCAACTCTGGTTACTGTCCTTAAGGGTGAGAAAGAGAAAGATTCTCGCCCTTCTTGCTATTACAAGCCATAAAATTGTGCCTAGCTGTAGGGAGACGGGAGAGGAGGGAGTGCAGATTTCTCAGTGTATGTAAGATGAGATGGTCTTTGTGGACTAGTAGGACCCCTGTGATAAGGAACTTCCAAACTTAGTTCAGCTCTCCAATGTGAGCAGTCATACTCAATGAAACTGTTCATCCTTTATGTTACTTATTGTTATTTTCAGTTGTCTGTGGGCTAAAATATGTGTTCTCTTAAATATTTTTAAAATAGAGTAAATTGCAGAGATTAACATAACAAACACGATAACCAATCTACTCAACTTTAACAACTATTTCCCTCATTTTCCTGAGTAGGTCGATGATTTTATAAATTCTGTCATTGTTCCATTGTTTATCTTAGGAGGAGGTGAAAGACAAAGACACTTAATATACATCTGAAATATTCATGATGACTGCATGAGTTTTTAAATTTTATTAAAATATTTTAAATTTATTATTTTTATCCAGGTAGTCTTTCCATGTAGGTTTAAAGAGTCAAAGAGTAAAAATTATCAGACTTATAATGAAAAAATCACAGTCCTCTAATTTACCATTCCCAGTTTCTAATCCCACTTCCCTATACTACTACTTGATTTTTCAGGTTTAGATATTATATATTTTGATAGCTAATTTCATGTGTCAACTTGGCTAGATCATGGTATCCAGATATTTGGTCAAACATTATTCTACATGTTTCTCTGAAGGTATTTGTCCGAAGAGATTAACATTTACATCAGTAGATTTTGAGTAAAGCAGATCACCCTCCGTAATGTGGGTGAACCTTATCCAATCAGTTGAAATCTTTAATAGAAAAAGACTCACCTCCCCATGTGAGAATTAATTCTCCCAGCAGACTGCCTTTGGACTTGAACTGCAGCTCTTTCCTCGGTCTCCAGCCTGCTGGCCTACCCTGCAGATTTCGAACTTGCCAAGCTTACACAATTATGTGAGCTATTTTTTTTCAAATACATCTCAATCTCTTTCTCTGTCTCTCTGTCTCTATCTCTGTCTCTCACTCTCTCTGCCCCTCCCTCCCTCCATCTCTATCTAAGTATATATATATATATATATATACTCATCGTGTTTGTTCTGTTTCTTTGGAAATCCTATATATATATAGATATACATAGATATATAGACTTCCAAATTTAGAAGATGAAGCTGTAACTTTTCTTGTTTTTTACCACTTCCTCTTCCTCATTTTTGTAATATAATATCCCAATTTTTACTTAAATCCATATTTTTCATGAATGAAATTTTGGACTGTACAGTTATTGTTCACAGTTGCACTACATAATGGACATAAACATGTTTTCATCCTTATACAATATTTTGTTTTTCCTGATGTTAATTATTGCCTCAGTTCTTTGCTTGATTGTTTTTCTAAATTTTCTATTAATGTCTTGAGATACTTCTCAATATGGTCATACATCACTGCCTCTGAAAACTGAATGTGGTTACTATTGATTCTCTCAACATGGCCAGAATGGTATACACATATTCTGCTTATCTGAATCTCAGGCTTACAATTCCCGATCTGGACTTGGTACAGCTGGTGGGTTAAGTCCAAGTCATTTGTGTGTGTGTGTTCTAGGCCTTGGTAAAATAGATACCCTGCTTTATATCTTCTCTTGTGAGAGGGAGACTTTGTTTTATGTGACTGGGGATTTCCACAATATTAGAAGGGGCTTCAGTTTCTGAGCAGCCAAAATAATTATAAATGGCCACTACATCCTGATACTGCCTTATTTTTAGGAAGCTACTTGTCCTTCATAATTAACTGCATTCATTCATCAAGATTCACACATAGAAGCAGCATAGATACGTGAAAAGAAATTGGGAGATAAGATTTTAATCCCATCTCTAATATTTATAGAGTAGGAATTGATCTAAATGATTGTACATAATGAAAGATTGCTATTGCTAGTGAAAGTCAAGGTCAAGTTTTAGTTTTCACTTATAAAGTCACCAGTTAGATACTTTTTTTAAAATTATCAGTGTTTTACAAACTTCCATATGAAGGTTATACTTCAAAAAATTAGGCCAAAATCTCATTAGAATATCTTGAAATAGTGAATTTTTAGCATTTAATCTCCAATGCCAGTCATTTATACAAGGAGAAAATGTATGGGCAAAATGAAGGAAATAATGAAGAGATGGGAATTAAAAGATTATTAATTTTTTGTATTCAAAGTGACTAAGTTTTGAAAGTTCTGAGTGGAGTTAGATTAGATTCCAGAATGTACACCCATCCATCAGGTACCTACCCATATTTTTAATACATCACTCAGTCTTAAATTTCTCAGAGACTCCCATACATAAATGAATGAATAAGATGGTTACATGATAATAGTCTTAATTTAGGAATAGAGAAAATGTTTTGTTCACTGAGGAATTTGAGCATTATTTATAATGTGCTCTTCATAAATTTCAATTGTTTCAAATATGATTATTCTCATTAGTCAAAAAGTTTTATTTCTTCATAATGTTAGCCAAAAGAATTGTCTAAAAATCAAAAGAGAGCATTTTGGCTCCACATTTACCTATCCATTTATTATTAAAATGTATAATAAGAAAATTAATATTGGTAGAAAATAATAAAAAAATAGAGATGTGTTGATTTACTTCAGGTTACCTATTACTTATTTAAGAGTTAGAAGTCAGATTAGAATTTTTCATTTATGTTTTGGGTATTGGATTGAAACAGTTGAATACAGGGAGAAATTATACTTCGGACGTTAGTGAAGAAGTAATTTGTGCACATACCACTCATTCCCTTTGAAAAAACATGGTGTACTTTACGAGATGAAATGAGTCAGTTTTTTTTGTGAGTATACCTCAAACTGAATTTTTAGGAAGAAAAATGCCTTAATCACTAACAGAAACTGCAGAAATAAATTACTGACTTGTAGAGTGCATTCATTCACTCACCCAACAAATATTTTGGACTTTAATTATATGCTGTGAAAAATGCATGCATGATACTCTGCTTAATCTACTATAATTTAATATTATACACAAAAGCATAATATATGGTACCAGTTTGACTATCTTAGGGAACATTTTGAACAGGTGCTCTGTTTTTGCAAAATAGAAATCCTAATTATTTTTTCTGCAATGGAAACTAGAGGTGTCCATGATAACCCATTATAGGTTTTGGTGTGCATGTATATTCAATTTTGGAGGAAGTCTTCTATGAATAGGTAATATTTCATATACCTAGGAAACAAGTTCAGATTGAAAAAACAGCATGGTGCAGTGATAGTTTGTTAAATTCTAAGTGATGAGGGCCACATATTGTAGATGAAGGGCAGCTCCTAAAAAGTGATTGCCTTGTGAGGGAAAGATCTTTGAGAAAAATACTTACATTCACTCAAGTGTGTCACAGTGTTACATAAGTGCTGCAATTTGTATTGACAGCATCTGTTCCTTGTCCTGGCCCAGAGGGTGTCAAACTAGGTATAAATTCAAAAATGCAAATTTTATTGCTTACTTTCAAAGCTAAATTTTCACATGATATCTCAAACCATGAATAAATTCTACAGATTTACACTTTCTTCCCTCTGATCATTAATCCTCTTTATTCATGGAAAATATGCTTGGCTGTATATGTATATATACTTTTAATTTCCATTTTGCTAAAGTACTGAACAGAGATATATTTGTAATTCTAATAGTGACGATGATGGCAGTGATCATGATGATGATAATGATAAAGAAAAATGGTTTTGAGGATAACTATTATAATGATGATGCTATTTCTGATAGCACTTCCAAGTTCTTTCTTGTGTCTGCATTGTTTGGAGAGAAGCTGAGAAAAAAAATACCTTTAGTATTATCAGACGATGGTGGAGAATTAGAATATCAGGAAGAAGACACTCATAAATATACTTTATATCCATTCTTTTCATTTTCACTGTCATCATTAATTCTACTCATTGTTTGATTCATTCATTCATCCATTCAATATACACTTTTTAGGCACAAATGAGGTGCTAGAATAACATAGAAAACAAACATAGTCATAGCTATTATCTTCGTGGACCCTTAATCTAGTGCAATATGTAGAGGTTAGTTCCATACAACTAACTGAGAAGGTTCAACTGTGTTAGATACTATGAATGAAAGTGACATGATGCTTCTAAAGCTTGTAAAAGAGGATTCTGATATAAATATGATCAAGAAATTAAATAAAGTATAGGAGTTAAGAGAAAAGAGGAGAAAAAAAGTATTCCAGGCACAGAGGTCAGAGGAAGCATGATGTGAATAATAGCAATTGAAAGTCATTTGTCTGAATTAGATAAAGCCAGGGGAGAGTGGTTCTCCATATGGCTAGAAAAGTAGGTAGAACCATACCAAGCAGAGCCCTATTGTCTTATGTTATGTGAAAGGGAAAGTGATCAAACTAGTACCCTGATAGGATTTGCATTTTGAAAAGGGCACTCTGACTTGACTGCAGTCTGAAGAATTAACTGGAAGTGGACAAACTTACTCTATGACAAATTACAGAATTAATTTTTGTTTTTAACCTGGGATTTGGCACGGCCAGCTACCTACCCTGTTTTAATAAGAAAGAAATTAAAGTCAGAGAAAATAAGTTTTATGCTTAGTGTCAGAACTTGATTTAAAACAAACAAAACTTAGATTATTTCAAATATGTCCTTTCCATGAGATTCGGACATGTATTGATTAAATTTACTAGCCAAACTTGCTTCACTCTGCTCTTGGATCATCTGTGTCACCTTTTATTTTACTGTTCTTCTGTAGTTTCCTTTTTTCCCACCACCTCTTGCTTGTCCTCTCCACTGCTAAACAAAAATATCATCTTGCCATTCTGAGCTATAAAGAAATTTGTGTCACGCTAAGGCTCTTCTTGCACATTTCCATTACATAATAACTTATTCATAAACATAATATTTTTCTAATAAACTGCATGTTTTCTGAGGAAGAGGCAATAAGTTGATCTGTTTTCCTTCCACTGTTTCTGATTTGATTTATGCGATAGCTGTATAAGCAGAAATGATACTTTGAAAATTGTCAATATTCTTTATGAGTATATTACTGTATATTACTATATATTTCTGAAAATGTTACTATCTAAATTAAGCTTTTTGTAATTAATTAATAACAAAAAATAAGTAACCATAGTTTTATTAGTGAAAAATTCACCTAATACTAAGGTATACCTGGCCAAATATGGAAATCCTAGAGGGAAGAGGTAGGATCTACAGATTCAGTAAGTCCCTTTTGGGGTCAGAAAGGTTTGCGTATATGGTCATATATATTTTTGACCATTTCTTAATTTTGAGAGAATTATAATACAGCCACAAAATTCAATTATTCTAAAAATCCAAATAAATTTTTAAAATATGAGTGAAGTTATACTGTAAATCTACTTAAAACTCTTCAATGAATTCTCAAAACGTGTACTTAAAATAAAATACAAATTCCTGCTACTTATTAAATGACCCTACATGATGAAGCCATGCATCAGCCTCCCACCTCATGTCCTGTGGCTCTTCCCTCAGTCACTGTGCATCAACCACTGGGTCTTTTCTCAATTCCTCAAACGTTATAAGCTCATCTTTGCCTTGGGGCCTTTGCACTTACTCTTTCCTACTCTCAAGCTTTCTTCCTACACAGCCACATGGGTCTGATTTCTTGTCATCATTTAGACCTCAGCTGAGATACGAATTGCTCAGGGAAGACTTCTCTGACCACTGCTCTACTTCCAGTCACCCTCTCTCGCATTCTACAGTTATATACTCTTCCCAGGACTTCTTATTTGAAATCATCATATTTATGCATTTGCTTATTACCTGCCTTCTCCTATGAATAGAAGTTCCATGAAAACAAGTGTTTCATGTAAAATACTTCATGTAAAATACTGCACCTGACACTATTTTACTTCCAGAGAACAGAATATCACCTGTCACCTGGAAGGTACTCAATGAGTATTTTTTTTAGATAAGGGAATGATTGTATGAGCAACTGAAAAAATCACAAGATTATGAGGCCTCTGCTGTATCTCTACACCAAAGCAGCTGTAGGCACACAGGATTCCAGATCTTTCTTTCATCGATAGAATTCATAACACCTACATTACTTTTCAATTTATTATTAGATGTTTTCAGAGAGAAATATACAGAATTTTATGGCATTGCCTGAAAAAGAAAAAAAAAATCAAAGAGCTCAAAATAATACCTACTTCCTCTGATGGTAGTTAAATTGATATCAACATACTTTAGAAAATCTAACTATTAAGCAATCTTTAGCAAACTTTATTTAACTATTAAGTTTTGCTTAATAGTTAAACTTTAACTATTAAGCAAAACTTTACAGAAGTACAAAGTGCAGCTGTTATAAATAATGTGACTTTGGGGACTTCCCTGGCAGTGCAGTGCTTAGGACTTTGCCTTCCAATGCAGGGGCTGAGGGTTCAATCCCTGGTTGGGGAGCTAAGATCCCACATGCCTCGTGGCCAAAAAACCAGAACATAAAACGGAAGCAATGTTGTAACAAATTCAATAAAGACTTTAAGAATGGTCCACATAAAAATAAATCTTTAAAAAAAAAAATAATGTGACTTTGCATAATGTGACTTTTGGATTTACAACTGAAAAGGAGTGAGAGAGTTAAATACTGAGAGAATAACTCAAGTTACCTGCTATCTATTTCATATACATATTCTGTGTTTGATCATAATAGTTTTAAAAAAGTGGACATGAAGTTTTCCCAGAAATCAAATTAAGTCGGACAGTCTATTCATCCTCTTCTGGTGATCCCGATCTTCAGATGAACCCAGTAGTACTCTAAGTGAATAGTCACCAGACACCTGCTGAGTAATCCTTATAACACTGTGCTTGGTTAACATGACAATAGTAAACGTATATATAGCATTCATTATGTCCCAGTTACTGTTCTGTGCACTTCACATATATTAACAAGTTTAATCTTCATAAGAGCTCTTCAGTATAACAGTTATTGTCTCCATTTAACAGACAAGACTAAGGGACTTGCCTAACATAAAACTTGTCAGAGCCAAAATTTGAACATAGGCAGTCTATCTAGAGATCCAGATCCTTGATCACTGTACTGTACCACCTTTTACACAATCCTCTTCTGTCTGAAAATCAATCATGTGTGTGTAAAATCAAGTCAAATGCAGCTAATAGATCTGGGGAATTTTAAAGTCAGATATAGAACATTGGAACATTGAGAAACAGAGAATAAGAAGACCGTAAACTTTTAAATGATTCAAAGAAATTTAATTGGATTTCAAAGAGGTTATCTTAGTTCAGGCTGCTGTAACAAAAATACCATAGAGTGGGTGACTTATAATCAACAGAAATTCAATTCTCACAGTTCCTGCAGGCTAGGAAGTCCACTATCAAGGCACCAATAGATTTGGTGTCTGGTGAGGATACACATCCTGTGTCCTTACATGGAAGAAGGGATAAAAAAGCTCTTCTATAAGGGCATTAATCTCATTCATGAGGGCTCCACCCCTATGACCATTCACCTCCCAAAGACTCTACCTCTGAATATCCTTACATTGGGGATTACATTTCAAAGTGTTAATTTTGGGAGGGACACAAACATTCAGTCTAGAACAGGAATAGATTTTGGTTGCTTTCTCTCTAAGTTTGCCCAGTATAACCTAGACATATAAACAAATTTGTTAATTTCTGCAAAAGAGAGCATGTAACTTTAAGGTAACTATTAATTCTGCTGCACCTGTTACTTTAGATAAACTCCTCATTTATAAATTCCAAACTGTTTTACTTACAATATTGTGGTCTAAACACATTTATGAAACTACTACTTTTGAAGAAATTATGTGGTTTACTTTACTTGATTTTATACATATTTACAAATACTTTGCCCAGAAAAAAAAATCTGCTTCTCTGGAAGATGTATTCAAAATCTCATAGTGGCATGTGAAAAAAATATATATAAAGGTATAGATACCAGCTCCAGCTATGCTACCTACAACAAATGAAACTTTTACCAAAATACATAGCTTAATTTGGACTCTTATTTCCTTATATTTAACCATAAAATATAATACACTTAGCTTTCATCTGTTCAGTAATTTTCTGGGGAATTTTCCATATTCTATTCTTTTGATTCTGATGGTTCTTGTACTAATGAGACCCCTATGTCTCACAACATATAGACCTTCCTAAGGCAATTGAATTCTTTCGATCTTTATCTCTTTCTGTTAACTCTCTAGCAAGTTTTATCTGTTGCGATACACCCAGGGCAAGAAGACAGCTAGAAATAAGTAATTTGTAGCACTGTAGAGTAAGGTGCAGTAGGCCTTAATACTATGATCTCTAAAGATATCCCATCTCCTGTCTTTCTCAAAGACTGAGTGCTTCGTCTAGTACTGTGATTTATACTGTATCTTTCCACAAAGTCACTGTATTTATGCATGTCAGTTAGGACACTTTCTGCTACTTATTGTGAAAGAAACTAAATGATACTTGGGAAATAATTCCTATCCTAGTGACCAGTAGACAAATTTGTAGTGACCAGGATAGGAAATAATTCCTATCCTAGTGACCAGTAGACAAGTTGAGCCATTAGAGTAATTGGGTACATTTCATTCACAGTTATAAAGTAATGAGATTAAATGATGCTAAAGCTAATTAAATATATATATATATAAATGTATATATAAAATTCTCAGTAACTAGCTATATGACACCAAAAAAGTTAAAACATTTTTGTCTGTCTCCTTTCTCATATCTTGAAAACGTCAATTTTTGTCCTTTTATCTCACTGGGCAGTGGTGAGAATAAAATGTGAATTCCTTGAACACGTGAAAAAAACAAAATTAGTTAATATTAGTATTGTTGCTCTTATTATTATAATTATGTTCTTAAATTACTCCCTAGCCATTAAATACCCAGGATGGGGTCAGTAAGCTAAACTTGTAGTGTCTGAAGTCTTTGCTAAAGCACTTTTAATTAACTTAAAGAATTAGAGAGAGAAAAAAATAAAACATTTGAATGATTTATAAATTCCAGGTAATGAGCATATCTTTCTGACCAAAGATTATGTTTTGATTATTTGACATAATCAGTGGTGCCTAGCAGTTTCAGGCATGTAGTACTAACTACAATCACTAAAAATGTCCTGTGGTACCTCCATGATATAACTTTAAAGGTGGTACTTTGCTTAAGGAAATGGGTTAATTTATGTTCACATATGTATCGATTACTTACTTAGGAACTTAGACTGCATGCTTCTTATTGCTACATTTTGACTTGCCATGCCTTTGTCATTTATCTGTTTCTTTATTCTTGAAATAAAAGTTTAAGCCTCCTATTTTTTCTAAGTATACATAGTTATAAAAGAGCACTGCAAGATAAGATTTTTCGTATGTTGAGTTAACACCATCAGATACTGCCATGAAAACAGGTGAGCCAGCATTAATCATAGAATCATACAGCTGGAAGGGAACTCCAAAGGTGATGTAGTTAATTCTCTTGACTCCATGTAGACTCCCT
The DNA here is from genome assembly GCF_000442215.2 of Lipotes vexillifer. Classification (NCBI taxonomy): domain Eukaryota; kingdom Metazoa; phylum Chordata; class Mammalia; order Artiodactyla; family Lipotidae; genus Lipotes; species Lipotes vexillifer. The sequence goes on from NW_006793902.1 coordinate 2,076,238, forward strand.
TGAAATTAACTTAGACAAATAGGTGCCCGTCCAAGAACTTAAAGGTCAAGTGGCATCGTGAATGTATGAATACCCATAGCCAAGTGGAATATGAGCTGATAATTTAGATAATTCACGTACAATATCTTTATATTGATTCAATCATCTAAATATATGAATATTTTCATTTGGACAGCAGTGTAGTTTAACAGGAGAAAGTGATTTGAAGTTGAAAGGCTATATTAGAATATATTTTTTGAGAATAGAAAGAGACTAAATATAAAATGCCTATACTAAAATGTTATACTGCTGTATAACAGAACACCACAAAGCTTAATAACTTACAACAAAACAACAATTTATTGCTCATTACACGACTTGGATAGGGCTCAGTGGGGATGGATCATCTCTACTCCACGTGATATTGTCTGGGGCATGTTGACTTGAATTGTATGTAGGATAGAAGATAGCCTCACTCAAATGTCTGGGCACAACAGATGGGATTGCTGAATTAGTAGGAGCATGCTAAACCTCTGTGTCTTTGTGGCCTCTGCAGAAGGAGAGTCTTAACATTTTACATGGAGGCTTACTATCAAAATGACAAAAATGGAAGACGATACCTTTTAAAACCCAGGGATGGAACTCTCTTCAATGTCACATCTGTTCCATTTTATTGGTTCAACAAGTCATAAGGCCAATGGTCATTCATAAGAGAAGTAGAATACCTCTCTTAGGCAGGCAGTCCTGGGAAGGGTCAAATTTCTGGATCTAATTCCAGTAAAATATACCATAATAAGTTATGCCCCTGTCATGTAAAAAATATACCCACCCCCTTCCAGCACCTCCCCAAAACTTATCCCATTATAGCATTAGACTTGAAGTCCATAGCTTGTGATCTGCATCAGGACTGGATTTGGATGAGGTTTTCTGGGTGCAAGTCCAGTTCCTCTAGAGAACTGATAATTTAAAAAACTAGTTATCTGTAGCTAGTATTATTCATGAGACAGGGGCAGGACAATAGAGACACTCTTTTTCAAAGAGAGGAAGAATAGGCAGCACATAGCTCCATAGCAATTCTAAAATCCAGCCATCGCTTGCTTTCACAGCCTCCTACTCCTGCAGACAGGAAATGTTCTTTGAATATAACCCAGTTTTGGCCTGTGAGAATGAATCACTAATTCATGGCTAACCTCAGCCTTTGGCTTTATCATCTGAGCTATTAGACTTGCTCTCTGAGATGCCATTCCTTTATCATAAGAAATAACTTTTCTTTGCTGGTGAGTAGCATTTTCTTCCTGATATACTGAACAGTTGGTGGCCAGAAGCCTCTTTTTATTTTGAAATGTCTTAATCTCCTTTAGTCGAAGCTAGTACAAGTACTCTAATAACTTTGTATTAAGTTAACGCATCAAATTATAATTCATTTCATTAGGTAAAAGCCATACCTACAATGTCTTTAAGACCAGCCCTTCTCAGCTTTGGGCTGCAAGCCATGTTTCTATGGGATGTTGCCCTTAATATTCTTAGAAGACATTTTTTCATGCTGGGAGAATGCAGTATAAAACTCATTAAGTCTTTCTGAGGTTTTAAAAAGAGGTCTTACAGAAGAACCCTTGATTTGATCTTTTTCTGGCAGTGCCCTGCATTTGGTCTTTGACTGAGGCTATTTCTGTCTTTGAGGCGGGGGATTAGAAAAATATTTACTTTCCTATCTAGAAAATCCTAAAATGGAAATATTTCCCCTAAATTCTGTTTCAACACTGAATATTTCCTCCTTTAGCTCATAACTCTTTTCTTATGTTTTCTCACACACAGGTAATCAAGTCAGTTGGCACTTTTGACATTCTGCATAGATAGCTCCTTAGTCAGATACATTTTCTACATTTTATGCTAACTTAGTCAGCAGTTTTGCCAGTTTCCCATGGATACTTAGCACTGGATTTCCTTCCTTCAGCCTCCCAGTGCAAGCCACCTTATCGCTTCTCCAGTCTCAATCAACAGGCTCTTTACTGCCCATCCAGCCTCTTGCAATCACCTGGGTCTAAGCCAATACCACATATTTTAAGTTTCTGTTATGCATGTCTCCATTTCCAGGTCTCAAAGTCTGACTCATATATTTATTACTGAGTAAATAACCACCAAATACTTAGTTACTTAATACCACTATAATTTAACATTTCCAACAATTGAAAGTAAGACTCTGATGGGTATGTCTTCTGCTCAGTTTTGTGTTGTCTGTGGTCACTTACCTGTTTAGTGACTGATGCATTTAACTGGGAGCAAAGTTGATGTTGGAATATGTAAGATGGCCTTAATCGCATACATAATACTTCAGCTTGGGTAGATGGAATGTCTGGTATTTGACTGGGGCTCTCTCTACATATTCTTTCACTGTTCAGTAGTAGAGCTTCTTTACATGGGAAGCCAGATTCCAAAAGAGTTATAGTGGAAGCTGCTAGTCCTCTGGAGACAAAGTCCAGATCTGGAAGAGTGTCATCTTCACTGCATTCTATTGGTAAAAGATAGCCACAAGCCAAGCTTAAATTCTAGAGGAAGATACTACATCCACCTATTGATGGGATTGAGGTATGTACATGCAGAGACTGAGGAATTCTTAGAAGTCATCTTTAAACATAAACTATCACCAGTATAATTCTGGACATATATAGTGGGTGATTAACAAATGTCAGTTGCCTTTCAGTCATACCCCCATGTGATGTATATGTTACTCTTCTTTCATAATGAATGTATTTATTAAACAGTAATTTATAAAATAAAATGAATTTTACTCTCACTTTACTTACTATAGTAATCATATTCAGTTTTAAATTTCTCCTTTTTAAATAAAGAAGGAATATCTTCAATGACATGATTTTGGGGAGATTAAATACTATTCTGATTACAAAGATGCTCCTGGATTTTGCAATTACAAGGTCATTGTTGCACTTGACCTTTTATATGTCCTGAAGCCTTTTTCATTATGCTGAAAAGTAAAGAAGGATGAGAGCTAGTAGAATCTGTGAATAAAAGCTATTCAAACTTTAATACTTAAAGTAATACAGGATGTGGGGGAGAGAGATTATTGTGAGGGAGGTCTCTTTCCATTCCCTCAGCTTTATCTACTTATATGTAAGGAATTTAAATTTAACGATTTAGAACTTATATGAGCTTCCCACTCTCTTTGTTCATTCTTTGATTATATGACTTGTTACAGCCAATAAAGATATATGCTGTGTAGGTGAGATGGAGTCATCTAAGTAATGATGTAGGTGAGATGAAGTCATCATCTATATTTTATATGGATATAAGTAACGCAGATAAGATAGAATTTTAAACTAATACCATATGGCCTGATTTTTACACTTTTCTTTTTAAATGGGGAAGTTTTGTTTTGTTTTTTTCCCTAACAGTTCTCTCAGAGTATAGGCCAAGCAATTTCTGGATGAATACATTCAGAAATATTGACACCTTGTTAAATTGCTGTCAGGCTTCAGGGAATGAGTTTAAAGGTCCTGGAAGTACTAATGGTTAGGAAACTCAGGCTGACATATTGGCCATGACAAAAGAAGCTCTATGCACAGTGTCAGCAGTAGTGGCAGTAACTGGTTCTGGCAGGGTGGTCTCTACCACCGGGTGATAAGACACTTTTATCTTTATGAGTTTCAGAGGCATTTCAGAAAGTATTTTCAGAGTTCTGTGTTGGCAATACTGAGAAAGAGAACATCAAACGTGTTTTCAGGAATGGCAGCTGAGATCCCCTCTGCTCACCAAAAGCTCCACAGGGAGCAGGGAAGAGTTTTGTGTTTTTGTCATTTTCCCCACTTGCTGCCCTCAGTCTACACAGTAGTGTTCACAGGGTGAAGAGGAAAGAGAAGGGAGTAAAAGGGATCCTAGGGTAGGGACAAGGGTAGTGGTACATGCCAACCAGAGTCTTCAGTGAATCCAACTCGTGCACAGATCAGAAGCAGCTTAGAATGATGATAATAGATCATGCATTTTAGGTTATTGGAGAGCAAATACTGAAAAGACATTCCTGTAGAGTTAGGGTGAACCAAACAATGAGGCTTTAGGTACAGCATTGAAAGGAAAGAGAACTTTCACAAACTAGCCTCTGGGTTTATATAAGTGATATGTGAAACCACAAAGGGGAAGGATCAGTGTGGGAGGCGAAGGGAGTGGGGAGTGGACTCTGTCAAACTACTAAAAATACAATGGAAATTGCACGGGTGGCTTGGGGAGGGGGGTCAGTGGAATCCAGGGCAAAATGGCGCTCCTAAACTTCTCAGTGGGATGTGAATCCACGAACATCTCGGGGGTGGTAAAGGTCATAAACAGAAAACCTGCTGCACCTTCTGAATTTTCATAGATTTCAATGATTTGGTTCCAATCCAGAAACTATCTCGAGACAATAAAAAGGCAGCTGAATGGGAACTGAGAAACACAGCTAAACTCTCAGCGAGCTATTTTGACGGTACCAGAGGTTCTCACACACAGTGACAGCTAGCAGCGTCCAAAGTGCTGACATGACGACTTAGACATGTGATAAGGAGAAACACCGTTGGCATTTTCTACCCCTGGGCAGGACCAGCCGGTCTTGTCTTATGATCTTGTAGCACTTTGTTCCTCTCCTTGGTACCAGACAGCTGCATAAATTAAATGCAGTGAGGGGCGGAGTCAAGATGGCTTACTAGGAGGATGTGGAATTTCCATCTCCTCACATCCAGGGCACCTACCAGGCACTGGTGAGGGACCACGGACACCTAAGGGGACGGGAGGAACCCCCAGCGACTGGATAGGACTTGGGGAGTGGGGGGAGTGAAGGAGGATTTGAAGTGGAGGCACCCCTGAGGGGTGGCTGGGGGAGGGGAAGGGATCCCATGCCGGAAGTGGGAAATTGGGGAACCATTGGGAGGGCACAGGATCGAAAGGGAGCGTGGCCAGGTTTTCCCTGCCCACTTGGGCCCCCAGGAACCTGTTGAGATCCCTGGCCTGTTTCTCTGCCCACCTAGGCCCCTCCAGCCACGCCGGTCCTGAGGGAGTGGGAGGGAGGGAAGGGGGAGCAAAAGTAAAGGCCAGACCTTCGGGACCCGAACCCCTGAGGGGTGGCTGGTGGAGGGGAGGAGTTCCTACACCCAGTGGGATACACCCACAGTTAGGGGTCCAGCGGGGAGGGGGGAGGCCCTGGGAGAGACGGTGGGGGAGGGGCATGAAGGAACGGAAGGGAACAGGACCAGGGCCTTCCCTGTCCACTTAGGCACCACGGAGCCGGTTGGGCTCCCAGGCCTAATCCTCTGCCCTTGGAGCCTCCCTGCTGCCATGCAGAGCCCAAGCCCCACCCCACACCCCCACCCAGGGCCCTACCTCTACCCTCGGAGACCCTCTCTGATACCCCCTCCAACACAATGGGCCTAACCCCTACCACACTCGCTCACTTGGGGCCTCGCCTCCAAACTCCACACTCCAGAGGCCCTCCTTTCCACGTGCTGCCTCTCCCCTTCTGCACAGGTCCTAAGCAGAGGCCCCGCCCCTCGCTCAAAGGTCACCCCCCACCCGCCTAGGTCCTGCTCCACCCTAAACCCCTCCCCTGCCTAAGTTCCACCCCACCTAAACTCCGCCCCCATAGCCAAGGGTTTTTTTTTTTTTCCTCTTTTAGATTGGGGTTCTGCTTTACCTTGTTGATTCATTATTGTTGATTCTCTTATATTTCGTTTTTTCTAATCTTCTATTTTTCTAATTTTATTTTATTCTTTATACTTTGTTATAGTTCTCTCCTTCTGGCTTGTTCCCCCCCTCCTTTTTTTTATTTTTCCTGTTGTGGTTTTATTTTACCTCGCTGCAGTTGTTACAATTATAGTTTTATTTTTCCTAATACATTTTTTATCTTTCTAATTTTATTTGTTTTTTTATTCTTTGATATTATACTGCTCCTTTTCTTCTTTCTTTCTTCCATTTTTTTTTTTTTTAACTACACCATGAAGCTTGTGGGATCTTGGTTCCCAGGCCAGAGGTAGGGCCTGAGCTCCTGTGGTGGGAGCTCTGAGTCCAAACTGCTAGACTAACAGAGAACCTCAATTCAGGGAATATCAATTGGAGTGAGACCTCCCAGAGGTCCTCATCTCAGCACCAAGACCCAGCTCTATCCAGCTGCCTGGAAATTCCAGTGCTGGATGTCTCAGGCCAAGCAACCAATAAGGCAGGAATACAGCACCACCCATCAAAAACAAAAAGGACAAAAAAATATATTACAGACAAGGAGCAAGGTAAAAACCTGCAAGACCAAATAAATGAAGATGAAATAGGCAACCTACCTAAAAAATAATTCAGAGTAATGATAGTAAAGACGATCCAAAATCTCAGAAACAGAATGGAGAAAATACAAGAAACATTTAACAAGGATCTAGAAGAGCAAACAAACAGGGATGAGCAACACGATAAATGAAATTAAAAATACTCTAGAAGGAATCAATAATAGAATAACTGAGGCAGAAGAACGGATAAGTGACCTGGAAGATAAAATGGTGGAAATAACTGCCAGGGAGCAGAATAAAGAAAAAAGAATGAAAAGAATTGTGGACAGTCTCAGAGCCATCTGGGATAAGATTAAATGCATCAACATTTGAATTATAGGGGTCCCAGAAGAAGAAGAGAAAAAGAAAGGGTCTGAGAAAATATTTGAAAAGATTATAGTTGAAAACTTCCCTAACATGGGAAAGGAAATAGTCAAGTCCAGGAAGCACAGAGAGTACCATACAGGATAAACCCAAAGAGAAACATGCCAAGACACATATGAATCAAAGTATCAAAAGTTAAATACAAAGAAAAAAATATTAAAAGCAGCAAGGGAAAAACAACAAATAACATACAAGAGAATCCCTATGAGGTTAACAGCTGATCTTTCAACAGAAACTCTGCAAGCGAGAAGGGAGTGGCAGGACATATTTAAAGTGATTAAAGGGAAAAATCTACAACCAAGTGTGCTCTGCCCAGCAAGGACCTCATTCAGATTCAACGGAGAAGGCCATATATGACAAACCCACCGCCAGCCTCATTCTCAATGGTGAAAAACTGAAACCATTTCCTCTAAGATCAGGAACAAGACAAGGTTGACCACTCTCACCAATATTATTCAACATAGTTTTGGAAGTTTTAGCCACAGCAATCAGAGAAGAAAAAGAAATAAAAGGAATCCAAATTGGAAAAGAAGTAGTAAAACTGTCACTGTCTGAAAATGACATGATATTATACATATCATGGAGGCTAAACAGTCTGCTACTAAATAACCAAGAGATCACTGAAGAAATGAAAGAGGAAATAAAAAAATACCTAGAAACAAATGTTAATGAAAACACATCAACCCAAAACCTATGGCATGCAGCAAAAGCAGTTCTAACAGGGAAGTTTACAGCAATACAATCCTACCTCAAGAAACAAGAAAAATCTCAAATGAACAACCGAATCCTATACCTAAAGCAGTTAGAGAAAGGAGAACAAAAAAACCCCTAAAGTTAGAAGAGGGAAAGAAATCATAAAGATCAGATCAGCAATAAATGAAAAAGAATTGAAGGAAACAGAAGCAAAGATCAGTAAAACTAGAAGCTGGTTCTTTGAGAAGAAAAATAAAATTGATAAACCATTAGCCAGACTCATCAAGAAAAAAAGGGAGAAGAATCAAATCTATAGAATTAGAAATGAAAAAGGAGAAGTAACAACTGGCATTGCAGAAATACAAAGGATCATGAGAGATTACTACAAGCAAGCTATACGTCAATAAAATGGACAACCTGGAATAAATGGACAAATTCTTAGAAAAGGACAAACTTCTGAGGCTGAATCAAGAAGAAATAGAAAATATGAACAGACCAATCACAAGTAATTAAATTGAAACTGTGTTAAAAATTCTTCCAACAAACAAAAGCCCAGGACCAGATGGCTTAACAGGCAAATTCTATCAAATATTTAGAGAAGAGCTAACACCGATCCTTCTCAAACTCTTCCAAAATATAGCAGAAAGAGGAACACTCCCAAACTCATTCTATGAGGCCACCATCGCCCTGATACTAAAACCAGATAAAGATGTCACAAAGAGGGCTTCCCTGGTGGTGCACTGGTTGAGAGTCCGCCTGCTGATGCAGGGGACATGGGTTCGTGCCCCGGTCCGGGAAGATCCCACATGCCACGGAGCGGCTGGGCCCGTGAGCCATGGCCACTGGGCCTGCGCGTCCGGAGCCTGTGCTCCACAACGGGAGAGGCCACAACAGGGAGAGGCCTGCGTACAGCACAAAAACAAAAACAAACAAAAAAGATGTCACAAAGAAAGAAAACTACAGGTCAATATCTCTGATGAACATAGATGCAAAAATCCTCAACAAAATACTAGCAAACAGAATCCAACAGCACATTAAAAGGATCATACACCATGATCCAGTGGGATTCATCCCAGGAATGTAAGGATTCTTCAATATACGCAAATCAATCAATGTGATACACCATCTTAACAAACTGAAGAATTAAAACCATATGATAATCTCAATAGATGCATAAAAAGCTTTTGACAAAATTCAACACCCATTTATGGAAAAAACTCTCCAGAAAGTAGATATATAGGGGACCTACCTTGACATAATAAAGGCCATATATGACAAACCCACCACCAACTTCATTCTCAATGGTGAAAAACTGAAACCATTTCCTCTAAGATCAGGAACAAGACAAGGTTGCCCACTCTCACCACTATTATTCAACATAGTTTTGGAAGTTTTAGCCACAGCAATCAGAGAAGAAAAAGAAATAAAAGGAATCCAAATTGGAAAAGAAGTAGTAAAACTGTCACTGTTTGAAGATGACATGATACTATACATAGAGAATCCTAAAGATGCTACCTGAAAACTACTAGAGATAATCAATGAATTTGGTAGAGCAGCAGGATACAAAATTAATGTACAGAAATCTCTTGCATTCCTATACACTATTGGTGAAAAATCTGAAAGAGAAATTAAGGAAACACTTTACCATTGCAACAAAAAGAATAAAATAACTATGAAGAAATCTATCTAAGGAGAAAAAGACCTGTATGCAGAAAACTATAAGACACTGATAAAAGAAATTAAAGATGATACAAACAGACGGAAAGATATACTATGTTCTTGGATTGGAGGAATCAATATTGTGAAAATGACTATACTACCCAAAGCAATCTACAGATTCAATGCAATCCCTATCAAACTACCAATGGCATTTTTCACAGAACTAGTAAAAAAAAATTCACAATTTGTATGGAAACACAAAAGACCCCAAATAGCCAAAGCAATCTTGAGAAGAAAAAATGGAGCTGGAGGAATCTGGCTCCCTGACTTCACACTATACTACAAAGCTACAGCAATCAAGACAGTATGGTACTGGCAGAAAAACAGAAATATAGATCAATGGAACGGGATAGAAAGCCCAGAGATAAACTCACGCACATATGGTCACCTTATCTTTTAAAGGAGGCAAGAGTATAGAATGGAGAAAAGACAGCCTCTTCAATAAGTGGTGCTGGGAAAACTGGACTGCTACATGTAAAAGGATGAAATTAGAACACTTCCTAATACCATATACAAAAATAAACTCAAATGGGTTAAAGACCTAAATGTAAGGCCAGACACTATAAAACTCTTAGAGGAAAACAAAGGGAGAACACTGTATGATATGAATCACAGCAAGATCCTTTTTGACCCACCTCCTAGAGAAATAGAAATGGAAAAATAAACAAATGGGACCTAATGAAACTTAAAAGCTTTTGCACAGCAAAGGAAACCATAAACAAGACAAAAAACCCTCAGAATGGTAGAAAATATTTGCAAACAATGCAACTGACAAAGGATTAATCTCCAAAATATACAAGCAGCAAATGCAGCTCAGTATCAAAAAAACAAACAACCCAATCTAAAAATGGGCAGAACACCTGAATAGACATGTCTCCAAAGAAGATATACAGATTGCTAATAAGCACATGAAAGGATGCTCAACGTCACTAATGATTAGAGAAATGCAAATCAAAACTACCATGAGGTATCACCTCACACCAGTCAGATTGGCCATTATCAAAAAAGCTAGAAACAATAAATTCTGGAAAGGGTGTGGTGAAAAGGGAACCCTCCTACACTGTTGGTGGGAATGTAAATTGATACAACCACTATGGAGAACAGCATGGAGGTTCCTTAAAAGACTAAAAGTAGAACTACCATATGATCCAGCAGTCCCACTACTGGGCATATATCCTGAGAAAACCATAATTCAGAAAGAGTCATGTACCACAATATTCATTGCAGCACTATTTACAATAGCCAGGACATGGAAGCAACCTAAGTGCCCATCAACAGGTGAATGTATAAAGAAGATGTGCACTTATATACAATGGAATATTACTCAGCCATAAAAAGAAATGAAACTGAGTTATTTGTAGTGAGGTGGATGGACCTAGAATGTGTCTTCCAGAGTGAAGTAGGTCAGAAAGAGAAAAACAAGCACCATATGCTAACACATATATATGGAATCTAGAAACAAGAAATAGTTCTGATGAACCTAGGGGCAAGACAGGAATAAAGATGCAGTCGCAGAGAATGGACTTGAGGACACAAAGGGGGAAGGATAAGTTGGGACGCAGTGAGAGAGTAGCATTGCCATATATACACTACCAAATGTAAAATAGATAGCTAGTGAGAAACAGCTGCATAGCACATGGCGATCAGCTTGGTGGTCTGTGACCACCTAAAGGGGTAGGATAAGGAGGGCAGGAGGGAGAAGCAAGAGGGAGGGGATATAGGGTATAAATATACATATAGCTGATTCACTTTGTTATACATCAGAAAGTAACACAACAATGTAAAGCAATTATATTCCGATAAAGATGTTAAAAAACAATACAATGCACGGTTATTTAGAAAAAAACAGAGAAATTTGGGGAATGCTGAAAAAGTCTTGTGATGGCTCTTACGTTTTATTCAGGCAACATATTAAGCTCTTCCTTTATGTCAGTTACTGTACTGGGCAAAAAAGAAAAGGGCTCTACATTTTTAGGTAATCACCCTTCATATTATCAAAATAGGCATTCCATCAAATAGTTATAATTCTGTACTCAGAAAACTAAAACATATTGAATTATAAATTACCTCCATCCTTAGTTCACATCAGTGCACAACATCTTCGTGTTATGTTTTTTTACTGGAAGAGACTATATTTGCAAATTAAAAATATCAGTAAGAAAATTAATTTATCCAATACTGGTGAAGTTTTGTCTTCTAGTGTAGGCAATATCCCAAACTTCCTTTCATTTGTTATTTGTGGGATAAAGTTGTTGAAAGTCATCTTATCCATGAAGTTTTTTCACTCTGAGGCCGATTTCTTTTTAAAATTTTCCTATTCATGTTATACATCTCTACTTATAAATAACTTATCTCCACCAGGCCTATGTTTTTTAGTTCATTACATATAAGTGTAAATCTGCTGTCCATATTATACACTTGAATTTTCCAGAAACTTTCCTTTCCATTCTTAGGTCAAGTTGCTAATTCAGAAACATACACAATTAAAGGCACAAAGAATGAATATCATTTTAAAGAACACAAATAACAAATGTTGGAGAGGATGTAGAGCAAAGGGAACCCTCATACTCTGTTGGTGGGAATGTAAATTGGTGCCGCCACTGTGGAAAACTGTATGGAGATTCCTCAAATAACTAAAAATAGAACAACTATATGACCCAGCGATTTCACTCCTGGGTATATATCCAAAAAAATTAAAAACACTAATTTTAAAAGGTACATGCACCCCAATATTTATAGCAGCACTATTTATAATAACCAGGACATTGAAGCAACCTAAATGTACATCAACAGATGAATGAATAAAGATGTGGTATATATATATACACACACACAACGGAACACTACTCAGTCATAAAAAAAGGAGGAAATAATGCCATTTGCAGCAACGTGGATAGGCCTGGAGGGCATTATACTAAGAGAAGTAGGTCAGACAGAGAAAGACAAATACTGTATGATATCATTCATATGTGGAATCTAAAATATACAACAAACTAGTGAATATAACAAAAGAAGCAGACTCACAGAGAACAATCTAGTGGTTCCCAGTAGGGAGCTGGGGGCCATATAGTTGTGGGGTGGTAGGAGGTACAAACTGTTGGTTGTAAGATAGGCTACAGGGATGTATTGTACAACACAGGGAATATAGCCTGTATTCTGTAATAACTGTAAATTGAAAGTACCCTTTAAAACTTGTATAAAAATGTTTTTAAAAAATAGAATTTAAAAGGGCAGAAGAAAAAACAAGGTAAGTTATATAATAATAACAATTTAGCATTTATATTCACTATGTAATATGCTAAAAAAATCACATGTGTCATCATATCTAATATTTCCAACAACCTGTGAGTTCAATATTAATTTTCAGGTTTATGTATAAGGAAATAGAAGTTAGATGAGATAAAGCAACTTGACCAATATTAAAGATTCAATAAGTGGTGAATTGAATTTAAGAACTTACTCACTATCTCATGAATAATTACTTATTTTGCCAAGCTTAAAATTCTGTCATGTAAAATCGAAATATAAGAAAGGATTTTCAACGCATTGAAGAACAGTATTTGGCATTCATGAAAAAATTTTTTGAAAGATATGTAATGCTTGGATCTCCAGCAGCAGCACAATTTAGGTCAATGAAGAGAAGTAGTTTGGCTTTCCAAACCAAATGTTCAATTGAAGCTAGTAAGAACTAGTCATTTAAAAATAAAAGTATATTATCTTTCTGCTTCCAGGAATATGGAGCAGATGTACTGTTCCCTATTCCTCTTTCTAAATAGTTTTTAGTTTTAGCTCAACTAAAAGCTGTGGACATTATTTTTTTTAAAAAAAAAAAAAAGAGGAAGAAAGGTGAAGAGAAGAAGTAAGACCAGCTACAAACTTCAGGACCCAAAGATCAACATAGGATTTCTCTTTGCCTCATATCACAGACTTGAAGTTTAAAAAGCTGGCAACCTGGGAACACCAATGGACACAGACAAACATGGCCCCAACAAATACCTGCTCTCTCTAGCCAGAAAGTTAGGGAAGAGACTTCAGACCACAAATGCTCAACTACAGCCAGAGCACAGAAAAATCTATGACTCCCCTACTCTGATTCCAGAACGTTTACTTTGCCTGTGGGTAAAACTAATTAGCAAACACACATGGCCTAAGTCTTCCCCCATCACCAGCTATTAAAGACTCCCCAGTCCTTCCTTTCAGTGCAGTTGAGTTGAGACTGCATTGTAGTCTTTCTGCTCTACTGCAATAGCCATGATGTGTTCCTTGCCCATTGAACTTTGGTGCAATCTTTGCTTCAACACTGGCTAACCATGCTGTCTCATAACATACTAAAAATTGTTTAGGTTTAGAACAAAAAGCACACATTATACCAAGAACCAGGAAGATCTGAAAAGAATGAAAAAAGGCAATTAATAAATGCCAGGAGCAAGATGATAGAAATATTAGAATTATCAATACATATTTTTTAACATCTTTATTGGAGATAATTGCTTTACAATGTTGTGTTAGTTTAGAATATTACTCAGCCATAAAAAGAAATTGAATTATTTGTAGTGAGGTGGGTGGAGCTAGAGTCTGTCATACAGAGTGAAGTAAGTCAGAAAGAGAAAAACAAATATTGATACATATTTTAAAGTAACCATGAAAAACAGTTTCAACGGACAATAAAGAACGTACTTGAAGCAAAAAATAAATAAATACAAACAAATAGAAAGTTCCAGCAAATGAATAGAAATTATCAGCAAAGAAAGAAAATATATAAAGATAAATCTAAAGGAAACTTTAGAACTGAAAACTACAATAATCAAAATAAAAATTTAGTGGATAGTCTTAGCAGAATGGAGGTATAGTACTTCTACATATGTTAGAATCATTGTTATTGGTACTTACTTATTTTACCAAATCGTAAAAGAGGAATACTATAACTGGCGTATCAAAGTAATCAGAAGTTACTGAAATGAAAATGAATTATTGGGGAAGTAGGCCCCTAAATGAATTTGCTCTATTTAATTGGATTGTGAAGATTTTTAATTTGCCAAAACTACTATTTTAAGTTTGTATAATTGTCAAAGTGCATTGGCACGTACTGTGTTACACATTTTACGTTTATCACTGTAATGTTTCACAAAGTATGGGACACATAGAGTTGTTGTTATAGGATATAACTAAATGGTCTGTGGTCTTAACATTAAATAACACTGAGTCACAGACAGAAAAAGGTGCTCCTTTCTATTTCTCTTTCTGGCCTTCTTATCTCATCAAAGAGAACATCTATCACAATTTCTTTATAATCTCTCCATCTTTTAACAAAAATAAAGACTCAGGCTCAGAGTCTTCAGCTGACATGGTATTTAGGTAGGATTTTGTAGCATTGCTTTGTTTTCAAAGTGTTTGTTTTTTGATTATCTGCTGTTTATGAAAAACATCCTTGTTTTCCATTGTAATGGTGAAATAGTTTTCTTTTAGAAAATAACCTTTAATTTTTTTAAAGATTCAGTTTAAAGAAAAGTAATAAGCAATAAGACTTCATATGAAATGAGAACACAGCAAAATTCATGATGGTGTTATGATAATACAGAATTTTAATTATTATGCATTAACTCATTGGATTTCTCATTAACTCTGAGATTTATGTCTCAGTTTCACAAGTGTGGGAACTGAAGCTAAGTGATTTATTCCAGGTTCTACAGAGAGTTATATATAGCTCCTACATCTTATAGATTCAGCTTCTCAGCTAGTGCCCCTTCTTTTACAATGCCTTCAGAAATGAAGATATCAGATTTCTCCTCCAAAGGAATTATAGCCCAGGTTTTGTGGTTCATTTTCTCTGACACTGATAAAATGACTGTGGGAATTTTCAACCTGTAACAAATAGACTGCCAGATATTTCCTCAACAAAGATGGGTTTATTCAGGTTTAGTAGAGAATTGCAGTCCAGGGTCTGCAACCATGATGAGCTACATGCAAGTCCCAGAAAGGCAAGGGAAGGAGAATGCTTTTATAAAGAGGAAAAGGAAGTTGGAAGAGCTATAGTAAACAAAGAGTCCATGGCTTGTCATTGGCTGAGTCCTTTCGCAGAAGGAAGAGGAGTCTTTCTTCTTCCTGTTGGGCTCTACTTTTTAACTCTATTTAATTGAGGTTTCTATTTATTAATTTTTAATGGAAACTTAAGTTCCCTCTAGTAAAAAAAAAAATGCAAATTAGTAGTAATCACCAAACAGGGATTATAAAAAATGGAAATAAGATTATTT
The DNA here is from genome assembly GCF_000442215.2 of Lipotes vexillifer. Classification (NCBI taxonomy): domain Eukaryota; kingdom Metazoa; phylum Chordata; class Mammalia; order Artiodactyla; family Lipotidae; genus Lipotes; species Lipotes vexillifer. The sequence goes on from NW_006793902.1 coordinate 2,091,551, forward strand.
ATAGTCCCTTTAAAGGACACCTCAGATGAACTTATTTTGTTGATTGTAGCAATGCAGATCACTTGCATGTCAGGCAAATAAGGGATCCTCATGTTATTTCTTCTGATGTCATCCATTTGTAAAGATTATAACTCAGAAAAAATTTTTTAAATGAAGATGCTATTAAAGAGAAGCCCTAAATAAATCTAAAACTTTGCATTTAATGAATGACTCAATGAAGTTTACAAGATTGAAAAACATTGGTTAGATGGGTTAGGAGAGAGAGCAAAGGAATATATTTGCATAAGTTTTGCTGTAGAATTGAATTAGGTGTTACATCTTCTTGAAGTTCAGGGGAAAAAATCACAGCTGTAGCTATGACTAGGGAATTGAAATGGATAGCTTTTATTATTCAAAGAAGTAGATTGTGATATTAATCAAAAGAAACCAAATGGAATGCATTTCACTTATTTGATGAGCATATTTGGACAAATTTGAATGTACACAATGGAAACAGCCATATAAAAAATTTCAGTTCCCTTCCTCCTAGCTCAATTGATACATAAATCATTTTTGGTTAAAATATTTGTTTAAGGTATTAAAGTCTTTTAGGTTTTTTTCTATGTAACTATAGAATTATATAAAAATACATTTTTAATGGATTGACTTTTACCAAAATTCCAAATCATATCTCCTGAGACTAGTCTTTTGGATTCTTTTTCAGACAGTCATAAAGGCAAAAAAATGATAATTATTTTCTCATCAAAATTTGTTTAGACGCATTGCTTCAAAATGACTAAAAGCTCTGCTCACGTGAGGAAAATAACTAACATATTGTCCCAATTAAGGACAAAGAAAGCAAATTAGTTACTAGATTTAAGTAACTAGAGTAAAAATTTTCTGAATTTAATCTTTTCACCTCTTGTGGTGTACTTAGGATGCATGCTACATTATCAGCTTCTGAATGCATAGACTATAAAAGCTATGAGACATAGTTTGGGGTAAGTTTCGTAAATAAGCATTGGTAAAACCCATCTTCATGGTGGAGTAGATTCATTGGGAAGTGTAGTGGATCTACTTTATTTAGAGGTCTGTAGTTACTACATTGCTACATAATGTGGTCAAATGCCATCTATATAATATATGTGAGACTCTAAGCCATTAAAATCAAATTAATGTTGACCACTGGCACTTTGTAAATCTTAAGGCAATTCTCGTAGAACAGGTGTTTAGCAGACTAGCAAAGATGTGTGGACAGTTGAAGTCTTTCCCAACGAATATCATGATATAGATGTGATCAGTCTAATTTTCAGAAGCATTCTCAGTTAAGGCAATTAAATGGAGAAAATTAATTGCCTCAGTTAAGGCAACTCAATGGAGTAAGTTTTTCTAAGAGTTCACTCCCCAAATAATGTTTCTACTACCTTAATTATGATATTTCTGAGGAACTCTGATCTGCTCTATTATGTATCCTGTGTGCAAGCTTACTATTTTCTGATGTCAGGCAATATTTCAGAGCAAAGCAAGGATAGAATTACAATAAGGATTTTCAGCACATAAAATCAATGTTCTTATAATAACCAAGTTTGGGGCATATTAGCCAATTTTGCCCCAAGACAAGTAGGTCAGAAAACTTACAAGTCACATGAAAATGACTAGTAGTCAGTTTGAATAATCAGGCCAGAAGATCCAAATGAGCTGTGTCACGCACAGCTTTAATTCAAAATCCCTCTTATTATCACTATTTCAACAAATAATAATTTTAAGTTTTTGCATCAATCCCAATAATAAAAATTGGGACACCAAAAGAGTCATTTTTCTAATGAAATGTTATGGGGAATCTCTGATAGGATCTGTAATTGATTATAGGTGCCCACTTATGATTCAACAAGACAGACAATGAGAGGTGAACTGCATAAAACCTAGCCCCATGCATAGAAATATACCACAGAAGGCTACAGTTTTACATTTTAAGAGATTTCTAGTGAATTTTACCTAGGGTTAAGAAAAATGACTGGATTACCATAAAAATATGAAGTATTTTTCAGCTCTTTTATAAAATCCTCCTGAAGTGTTGGGAGCTTTAAAATAAAGGATCAAATTAGAAGAGAGTTGTCTTTGTTGCAGAAAAAAAGAAATGTTCAGAAACAGGTATGTAATAGACTATAAAACATCATCTACAAAACATTTATTATATTGTCTACATTAAAAGATGTTAGGGCTTCCCTGGTGGCGCAGTGGTTGGGGGTCCGCCTGCTGATGCAGGGGACGCGGGTTCGTGCCCCGGTCCGGGAGGATCCCACGTGCCGCGGAGCAGCTGAGCCAGTGAGCCATGGCCGCTGGGCCTGCGCATCCGGAGCCTGTGCTCCGCAGCGGGAGGGGCCACAACAGTGAGAGGCCCGCGTACCGCAAAAAAAAAAAAAAAAAAAAAAAAAAGATGTTAGATTAAACATTGATGTGGATAAGTTACAATGTGGAAAAACTTTGTAGTAATAACATTATCATTTGACATATTTGTATTTTACTTTGTGATAGTAACACCTACATGTCAGTATTGTGGCTTCATTTATATTAACCAGCCCTAGCTAAAAAAAAGACAAAATTATTAAAGAAGAGAGCTAATTTTTCACTTTATTTAAGAGAGAAGTGGTACAACATTAACAGGAAGACAAGAAAAGTCATTTTTTGAAAACAATAGAGGTCTATGGGATAAAGGGTGGGAAACTGATATTTTTAAAATTTATTTAAGATAGTTAAAGAGGGTATCAAACATTTTTTTATTTTTTAGATTGGTTATGTGTTAAATACCTGTTTTGGGTAAAGATATCCTGGCATTAATTGTATAAGTAATATAAAGACATATGTTGACATAAATTGTATGAGTAATATAAAGACATATGTTGACATATAAAGACATATGTTGTATAAGTAATATAAAGACATATGTTGAACAACACAAGTTTGTAGCCATCTCCACATTCCCTAAATATTATTTCATGAGAAAAAGAACAGAATCCAAGAATTTTCAGCTAAGGTTTTGAACTTACCTTTTGCTGATTAGTAATTGACTCATCTAAAAGTATTTGAAAAACAATAAAAAAGAGGGAAATAAAATAGTAATAGCTTTTAATAATCAAGAAATTATATATGTAACTCATATTAAACTTGATTATTCAGAGATAAAGAGCATAGAAAAGGAGGACCCAGAGTTCACAGTTTCAGTTTTATGTTTTTGATCTTCTCTTATGCTTGGCAATGTGTTCTTTGTGTCCGTCAAGAATCTCATCTCATCTCCTGCAGTACTGTGCTGTTATGCTTGAAGAGGTCTAAGTAAGCCCTTTAACAATATGTAGTACTGTTTTCAGTGTGCCAAATTTATTTCTGGAAAGGTCACAAATCAGAAAAATAAGAAAAATTGACAAAATGTAAAAGTAGATTTTCCATTATCTTTTATATAAGATAAGATAAGGGTATAAACTAGAATTGTTTAGTATGTGTATAATATAAGCATAATATCACTATTCTCTTATTTTTGTGTAGCTATTGAGCATTGTCAATACCATTTCAGCTATCCATGGCCTGTCTCCTTTTCTGTAGCCTGTGTCTCTTATAGACCTTCATACTTCCGTGAATTTTATAGTTACCACTTTCTTTGTAAAAATATTGATTATACATGAGTCTTAAATAAGGTACTCTTTGTTTTTACTTGTATTAGATCTTTATATAAATGGCATCGTACTGTAGGGTATATTCTCTGACTTTTTCTTCAATAGTATCTTTATAAGATTTCTGTTATTGTTTCTGGTTGTAATCCATTTTTCACTAGTATACAATATTCCATCAAACAATTTGGTTAATTTACTTTTAAATTTTGCTTATTGTGTTCAGGTTTGTTATTAAAATTATCTGCTTTAATAAACTGTGCTTCTAAAACCCGTCTAGTGCATGTTTGTTGGTGTTCACATGCAAGAATTCCCACGATATATGTATAAGAAGAGATAGTGATAAATTATAGGATATATTGTTGCTCAGTTTAACAAGATGATGTCATATTGTTTTCCATAGTATTCTTCCAATTTACCTATCATCCACGTTATGTAAGAGTTCCCATTGATTTACAATATTCTCCCTAATTGGAATTTTGTTTCCTTATTGGTGACCTTCAAGTTGGCATAAAATGGTGGTTATTATGGTCTTAATTTGTATTTCCTTTATAACAAATGAGGTTGAAATCTTTTCACTAGTTAGTTCATTATTCATGCTTCTTTTTTTATAAAATTTCCATCCAGGTCTTTTATCTATTTTTCTATTAAGTGCTTTGTCATTTTCTTGGTGATTTATAGATATCCTTTATGTGTTTAGTATGTTACATTTTTTGTTAGTTATATAGTGTTACAAATATCTTTCCCCATATTTTATCCAATCTTTTCACTTCCTTTATGGTTGAAGTGTGATAAAAATCTTAATTTTTATTAAATTGGCTTTACCAATCTTTTTGTTTGTGGTTAGCTTTTATTGTCTATTCTTATAAATGAATTTGTTGCTAAATATGATAAAATCGTACCTTTATAATTTCTTCTAAATGGTAAATTATTACTTTTACATTTGTCTTTAGTCTGTTTTACTTTTTTCTTGAAAGTTGTCAGGTAGGAACACAAAATCCTATTTTTTCTATAGAAATAAATAATTTTCTCATCTTCATTAGTTGAACATTTACTCCTTGATCCAGTAATCTGCAAAGTCACCTGTATTAAATACTAGGTTTCCATATATAACTGCACCTTTCTCTGCATCCTCTCATCCGCTTCCTTCATTACTTTGTGTCTATCAGTACTACACTTGTTAATATTCCTGTTTTATATAAAGGTGAAGTAACTATTTTTTTTTCTTTTATTGATTGTGTTTGGCTAGGTTTTTTAAATTAAATATATTTCTCATCAGATAACAAGTATTCAAAAATTCAACAAATATAATTTTATACAAATATCAAATATAAGTATATTCATAAATATCACAGGGGATATGGTCAACTCATTACTACCAATGTGAAGAAATAAACTGTAATCCATACTGGAAAAGCTCTCTTGTGACCCTCCAGTTTTATTTTCCCACACTCCAGCACAAAAGCAACCATTATCTTAACATAAATTAATCCACCTGATTTTGAAATCCAAGTATGTCGGCTAACATATTTATTATTGTGTACAGATTTCTTCCTCAAAATTATGTTTGTGAGACTTATCCATGTTGTGTGTAGGAGCAGGCTGTTCCTAATTATGACTATGTAGTATTTAATTTAAGTCGAAGAGCACACTTGTACATTCTACTGTTCATAGACATTTGGCTGTATTGAGTTTGGGGCTATTGCATATAGCACTGCCATGAGCATTTTTAACATGCCTTTTGGTGCATATATGCATGCATTTCTGTTGGGTGCATCCTTATTGCTTTAGTGATATTTTGAGTTCATTAGTTTTTTTTTTTTTTCAAGTATAGGACTGCTGACAACAATATTTTTCACTTCTTGTCAGCCTAGGTATATCATCATTTTGCCATAATTTTGAGGGATACTTTCATTGTATATAAAATTCTAAGTTGTGAGTTGTTTTCTTTCAGATTTTCTAAGATTTTATCTCTCTATTCTGATTTCCATTATTTCCGTTGTTGTAAGTCTTACGTATCTATGTATTCTGATTTCCATTATTTCCATTGTTGTAAGTCTTATTGTTGATCCTTTAAAGTAATGTGTCTTTTTCTCTGAATACTTTTAAGAAATTCTTTTTGTCTTTGATTTTCAGCAGATTTGCCGTGATGAGTCTAGGTGTGATTTTCTTTGTATATATTCTGTTTGGCATCCACAGTTGTTTTAAATCTTTTGCATGATATTTCACCAGTATTGAAAAATTCTTTATTATTTTATCTTCAAATATTTTCCAGCCTCATTCTCTTTCTCCTCATCTTCTTGGATCTAGCTGCATTTATGTTAATATATTTTTCATGTTCCATATGTCTCTTGCTTCTTTTATATTTGAATCTTTTATTTTTTTTCTTTCAAGCTTCAGATTATTTTCTATTGTCTTGTCTACCAGGATATGTATCTTGTACCTTGCTGTATTTTACCTGACATTAAATCCTTTTGAGTTTTTAGTTTCAGTGATTGTGTTTTTAGTGTTGAATTTCCATTTGATTCTTTTTCTTACAAATCTCTTCTTAGATTCTCAAAGATTTTAATATTTTCACAATTTATTCTATTGCTTTTTTTTCCTTTGTAAATTGCTCCTGCATCTTGGTATGCTTGATTGACAAGTGTTAATTGAATACTTGACATTGCCTATGAAAATTGAAGGGAACATCTAAGGCCCCGAATGGATTTCTGTTTGTCCTGGTAGAATTTACTTTTGGATTTGGCAGACAAATTATGGCAGTTCCCTCACTTCAGTCTGAGTTTGATCTGATTCCAAGCTGGTTTTTAGGCTGAGTGTTAGCATTTATGCATATATTGCTTGCTTTCAAGAGTCCTAAAGGAAAGCTTGAAATGTTTACTAGGCCTCCTGAATTATAGTTTTTATTCATGCAGCATTAACAGAAGGTCAGAAGCCCTGTCAGTTTCTCAAATTTGTAGCCTACTCAGCTTCTAACCTCTCACCTGCTGTTTATAGATTAGCAAATAGGAAAAGAAAAGCTATCCAGAACATACAGAGACCAGCTCAATATGTATCCCCTCTCCCCAGGATGTTTACCTCTCAGGTCCTTGCCATCTTAGTTCTCTGATGCTACAAAGTACTCATTATTTCAATTTCTCTAATTTTTCTAATGGTCCTCAGTGGGGAGATTCATCATAAATAAGCTATCCAACTTTATCAAGAAGTGGAAGATTTGACTCCAATATAAATTTGAGAATCAACTTTTAAAATCATAAAGTCTTGAAGAATATTATTTGGAATTGCATTAAAACTATAAATCAGTAAATAATAGCAGTGTTATAACTTTTAATCGTTATATTCATCAACATGATCTGACTCCTCAATTATTGGTCTCTTACAATTTACTAATAATATTTTATAGTTTTCCACATAGAAGTCTTAGAGATATTTTTTTATTATTTAATCCAAGGCACTCTATATTCTCAGACACTATTTAAATTATGACTTCTTTTAAATGACATTTTCTAGTTGTTTGATGCAGCTAACTTATCCTCATTGATCTTAGACCAGCCACCTTATGAAACTTTTTTATCTTTTAAAAATTTGTAATGTAGATTATTTTGTCTATATCTATGTGTATAAAAATATTATCTCTAAATAATTAGATTAATTTTAATATATTGGTGCTATAATTTTTACATGCTTTAATTACAGTGACACACCCATAATTATGAATTATTTATCATAATATAATGTTTATCGTATTACATTTGTCCATTATCCCAACTTATAAAAAAAAATTTTCAGTCTTTACTGAATCCTTTAGTGTCTTCAACATTACATCAGCTACCTTTTGAATAATAAAAGTATTGTAAAGTACATCCTGTGGTTCTCCATTGGAGATGTTTGATATACAGCAGTTTTTAAATTCATGCATGATGCTATCACTTGAAAATTTATCCAAAGTGCCTTAAGGACCCATTTACATGTCTTAAAACAATTATCTTGAATAGCCTTGTATACATATTCATTATTTCATGTTGTTAACAACTTGAATTAGGATGGTGCATTTGTTGTAAAGTTGATGAGCCAAAATTGATACATTGTTATTAACTAAAGTCCATAGTTTACATTCAGGTTCACTCTTTGTGTTGTATTGGGTTGTCCAAAAAGTTGAACACAAATATATAATAATCATCACAGTATCATATAGAATAGTTCCACTGCCTTACAAAGCCCCTGTGCTCTATCCTTCCCTCCCTCTTCCTGAATCCTTGGCAACCACTGATCTTTTAATTGTAACCATAGTTTTGCCTTTTCTAGAAAGTAATATAGTGGGAATCATACAGCATGTAACCTTTTCAAACTTGGCTTCTTTCTCTTATCAGCCAGCATGCATTTAAGTTTCTACTGTGGCTTTCATCCTACCATGTCACTTTTTTATTGCTGAATAATATTTTATTGTAGGGATGTACCACAGTTTATCCATTCACCTACTGATGAACATCTTGGTTGCTTCCATGTTTTGGCAACTATAAATAAAGCTGCTAAAAACATTAGTAAGTACGTTTTTGAGTGTATGTTAGTTTTCAACTAATTTGGGTAAGTTAGAAGAAACGTGATTGCTGGATCATTTGGTAAGAGTATGTTTAGTTTTGTAAGAAGGTGTCAAACTGTCTTCCAAAGGGGCTGTACCATTTTGCATTCACACCAGCAATGACTGAGAATTCCTATAGCTCCACATGCTCACCAGCATTTGGTATTTACAGTGTTCTGGATTTTAGTTATCTAACAGGTCTATAGTGGTACCTTGTTTTATTTTGCAGTTCCCTAATTTTATATGATGTTGAGATTTTTTTCACATGCATATTTGCAATCTGCATGTTTTCTTAGATGAGATATCTGTTCAGATCTTTGGTCCATTTAAAATTTTTAATTGTTTTTGTTGGGTTTTAAGAGTTCTTTTACGAGTTCTGTATTTTTGTTAATAGTTTTTTTTCAGACATATGTTTTGCTAATATTTTCTTACAGTCTGTGGCTTGTACTTTAATTCTCATAAAATGCTGTGATCTTTTAATGCCATATATGAACTTTATCATTGTTATCATTTTATACCAGTCATTATTTTTTTCTATGTTTACCTTTTTATTCACTATTTCTTGTTTCCCTTCAGACTGTCCTTCTGGAACTTCTTCCCCTTTTTTCATGAAATGAATTCTTTAGAATCTATTGTCATAGAATCTACTTGTGATAATCTGTCTTAATTTTGCTTATCTGAAAGTGATTTTTCTTTTACCAATATTCTCTTTTTCAAACACATTAATATACATTTAAACACATTAATTTGAAAAAATTACTTTGAATTTCTCTCTGCCCAGGATTCTAAATGCAGCTGTTTCTGGAGGTTAATGGTGTTTCCTTTTTCTGTCTCCAAATTTCATGTGAGTTCTTCTTACTGATAAAAATCTAATCCAGAAGCATCTAGGGAAGGTAACTCTTTACAATGTAGTTCTTTTGTTTCTCCCATGCTGTGCCAAGGCGATCTTAGAAGCAAATGATAAAGCAACATATAAACCAGTACACATTGTAAGGTTAAGTCTCACCACATAGGTGACATTTGAGCAAAGGCTTGAATGATTTAAAGAGTTAAATCATTAAATTGTATGGAGAAAGAGCTTTCTGAACATAGTGCCAGGGCTGGAGATGGGAGCAGTCCTAGAGTGTTCTAAGCAAAGTTAAGTACATAGTCTTTGTGGCAGGAACAGAGTAAGCAAGGGGGAAAGGAGTAGCAAACTTGTTCAAAGAGATGATGGGGATCAGAGCATGCAGACCCTTCTATGCTTTATTTTACCTTTTACTCTTAGTAAGATGGGAAGCTATTGAAAGGCTTTAAGTAGAGGAGAGACACTATTGAAATAATAATTTTCCCTTCATTTGTAAGCAAATAATACTTTATCTTCACATATGATTAAAGAATAAGTTGTCAAAAACAAGTTTAAATCTCAAAGCAGGTATTAAAGTTTTTGGTAAACAAAAAGTACGGTGTTTATTGTATTAAAGTATATTCTTGGATTCTTTTTCTCCTCAGTAAATGATTTATAAGCTCATGTGTGGCATCAACCCTGTCTTACTGACTTGCTGTATAAAAAGTGATAATACAGGTGTCCCCCACTTTTTGAAAGTTAGCTTATGCCACTTCAATTTTATGAAAGACTTAAATTAGTACCTGTTTTTGCTAACTGGAAGAAATTGTAAGAGGATTTTAGCTTTCAAGAAAAAAATTCAGAAAGGGAAAATTGCCTTCAGTGTTTGTTCTACAGCGATCTGGTATAGAGGCAGTGCACACCCCAAGCCTGAGTGTGGCACCACCAAACCCCTTCCCCGGGACCTACACTCAGCATCTCAGCACCAAGCCACTATAGCTTTGAACTCTGTGAGCATCTGTGCTTTATCTTGATTTATTTTGTGCATCCCTTAGCAAGATGTGTTCTAAGGTAATTGCTTCTTCCCTTTATGCCATTTCAGCTCACTGAAGGTCTCATAGGAATGCTCGACTTTCGGATAGAGGGGGAAACCAGTAATGGTAATAAAAATGATGATGTGATAATGATGATGATGGTGATGACAGTAGTAATAACCATATATCACTACCACCACATATTGGTTACTGATTTCCTATGTTATGTATATATCAATATCTATATCTAAATCTATCTCTGTCTCTACATTGAGTTCAACTGGCTCCTAATAAGGAATCAGTAGCCAGTATGCCATAGTAAATAACAATCATATGTATGTATACACACACACACACATATATATATGTGTGTATGTGTGTCATAAATCACAAACACACCCAATTTTAAGAATATAAGTCAATATGGCATATATACTATTTCTACTTTCATAAGTGAAGTGATAAAATAACATATCCGATAGATGGTGGACTTACAACAAGACAACCTGCATTCTGCCTCCTGAGATACACGTGATTACAATAAATTTTCCTCATTTACCTCCTTCAACAGGCTCCACATCTTACATTTCCCCCCGAGATTACAATTCCACATTATGTAGGCCAGATAAAAGATTCTTTCTGGAAACACTGGAAATCTCATCAGCATATTTACATACTCATACCAGAGGATATGCTTCTTTGCCTAAAAGTTTAAAAATAATAATATATACCACTTGGATAATGAAGATATAGTCCAAAAGCTTTGCATTTCTATAGAGTAAGTTTTCATTTTAATAGCATTCTGCTTATTAAATAATCACTTTTCTGTACCTTTCATCTAAACATAAATTATCATAAGTTCAAAATTATTATTTTAAAGAAAATAGTATTTAGTAACTCTTTTCATCATTTTGAGCCAGTGTTAAATCTGGTGGCTAAAAAATTCTTCTGCATAGAAAATTGATTGTGTCTACATAAAATTTTCTAATTCTTGTGCTTCCGTAAGAAGAAATTGCTTCTGTGTAATTTTGACAAATATTACAACAATTTTACAATTTTATATAATTAGGTATTAAGCTAAAAAATGAGAAGAGTGGCTAAGAAGATATATGTTTCTTTACATTTAAATATTGGATAGCACATATTTATTAACTAGTAATACCTGCCCCATTACTTAATCTCTACTTAATCACTCATGATTAACGTAAACTACTTGTTCAGTATAGGTCATACTTTCTGATTTGTTGGTAGAGATAGACTATAGTGAGAGAAAGACTGTTTTAGCAACTGATTATGACTACATGATAACCACTTGCTTGTGACGTTAAATCAATTAGAAACAGATTAAAAAGGAGCTGGATACCATTAGTGGGTTTAGAGGAAAACGCATTTACAATTTTTATTTTGTCTTCTGTTTTAGCCCCACTGTGTTTGGTTGTGAAAGGCAGACACCCAAAGTGAAATAACTTAAGAATAAATAATCAACTTATTATTCTGGAAATAACTGTAGAAACAGGGGACTTCAAGAAGAGAAACTGGAATTCTAGCCTAGCACAACTTTCTTTCTTACTAAGATTTCTTTTCTTTTTTGGCTGCACCGCGTGGCTCGCAGTATCTTAGTTCCCCAACTGGGGGTAGAACCTGGGCCCACAGCAGTGAAAGCACCTAGTCCTAACCACTGGACTGCCAGGAAGTTCCCCTAAGATTGTTAATTGTTAGTTACATGCCACGGATTAGACTCATCAGGATCACTGGAGTAAAGTAAACAAATAACTAATAATTTGAACAGGAACATAACATACAACCTAGCAGCTTAGCTGTCCCGTGCATTTTCATACAATACAGATATTCAAGAAGGATACCATTTGGTCTGAGGTGAATTTAAATTAAATTTTTAATCATGAGCATGACTATTACCATGAAAGCAAACATTTGAATTAAAAAAAACTGATCAGCATGAGAATTTGCACAAGTGCCTTACATATTAGCAAAAGAAAGAGAAATCGTGCAACTTAAATGCTACAATAAGAATTTTCCTCTGAAGGAAATGAAAACACTGAGTCAAAAAGACATCACACCTCCATGTTCATGGCAACATTATTTAAAATAGCCAAGACATGGAAGCAACCTAAGAATCCATTGATAGATGAACAGTTAAAGAAGTATATACATAATGAAATATTATGCAGCCATAAAAAACAAGGGAATCCTGACATTTGCAACAATATGGATGAACCTTGAGGGCATTACGCTAAATGAAATAAATCATAAAAGGACAGATATTGTATGGTCTCACTTATGTGTGGAATCTAGAACAAAACAACCCCCCCCCCAAACTCATAGAAAAAGAGATCAGATTTGTGGTTATGGGGGGTGGGGTATGTGGGGGGATTGGATGAAGGTGGTCAAAAGGAACAAACTTTCACTTATAAGATAAATGGATATTGGGGATATAATGTACAACATGACTGTAGTTAACACTGTTATATGGTATATTTGAAAGTTGCTAAAAAGGTAAATCCTAAAAGTTCTCATCACAAGGAAAAAAAACTTTTTTTCTGTTTTTTTTTTTTTTTGTATCTATATGAGGTTATGAATGTAACTAAACTTACCGTGTTAATCAATTCACAATATATGTTAAGTCAAGTCACGCTTTATACCTTAAACGTTTATGGTGCGGTCTGTCAGTTATATCTCAATAAAACTGGAAAAGAATAAATTACAAGAATAATTTAAAATTTTTCATCAAATTATTGCATATTACAAGGTAGAGTTACTATGGCCCAGGTTCATTCTGAAGATATTTATAGATTGCTTAAAACCAAAAGATTTTGAATAAGGTTAAATAAAAAAGTAAAATTTTGTTTCACCAACATGCACCATCACTAATATTGTTTACATCTTCTTTCTGAAAGGAGAAAAGCAGAGGAATTGAAGTGATTCTTGTTCTCTCTTAACCAACCAGTGATTTAATTGGATGGCCAAACCTGGGAGCAGCCAGGCCTTCCTCTGTAGGTCGTAAACTATCAATAGAAAAGGAAATTAGAAAATAAAATAAGTATACTAAACTAGTAAAAAAAAATATCTGCCTCAAATATTAAATATATTAAAATGCTGCTCAAAACACTTGGCAGGGTAGGTTTTAGTTCTTACGTTTATTGATGATTGTGTGGATCTGTATATACAACAATCAGAAGAGTTTACATTGATTCACTATAACTCTTCTAGGTGATCATCAGTTAGAATGAATCATTTAAACATATTTAGAACTGAGCAGTGTTTTCAGGAATGTAGGTTACAAATAAATATATGCTGAATGAACAAATTTAAAATATAAACGTTTGACTATAAATGCTGATACTTTGAACAATTTTACAAACATTTTAAAGCACCACATTTAATAAGATTGATGTGGCTTTCATATATTATGTTTCTTTAAATTTTTGCAATTATGCGAATGGGATTTATTCTTTGTTTATATTTAAAGGAATTGTGGTTCAGAGAATAAAGGAGATTTTACTCAATGATATTTAACATCTCCTCTTTGGAAATGGTATGGGTTAGAAACATAAACGAAAGTAGAATTAGGGAAGTAACTTATATAGGAATGTATCTTCTTATAGCCAAAGCATAAGATGAATTTTAAGAACATTTAGGTAATTTTGAAATATACATTCAACTTGCTAAGTTCCTGAACATACCAAATTACCAAAAAATCTATCTACTGCCTCTGATATAATCTTTGTCTCTGAAATTCACAGTAGAAAAATATCAACCAGTGATACATCCTGAATATTTCTTGTGAGCCCTGGACATTTCCTCATGGCTTTCAAGTCAGTCACTGACCTGGCCTAACCTTCTTAGTCATTGAGCTCAAGAGATTATGACTCAAGGCAGCCTTGCCCATGCAGACATCAAGAAAGAAACCACTGAAGAAAATTGGAATTTCGTTACTTGATCTTCATGAAATTGAGGTCTAATCCTTTCCTTTGCCAGAGTCAATGGGCAGTTGTCTAAATTTCAACTTATTTTTAGAGTGATATATAGCAGAGATGTGCAACACCATGAAAATATTTCAAAAAAGAACAGTACAATTAAAACTTCAGATCTAAAAGTAAGATGCTTTTGTCAACTAGATAAAGGCAAAGAGGACACCAGTAGACTACAATAGTATCAAGTATTGGAAACTATTTTTCTGTGATGATGCCAATAAAATCAAACCAAAAAACATACATATAATAGTCATTTTCAAAATCTTTTTTTAAAATAAATTTATTTATTTTATTTATCTATTTTTGGCTGTGTTGGGTCTTTGTTGCTGCACGGGGGCTTTCTCTAGTTTGTGGCAAGTGGGGGCTACTCTTCATTGCGGTGCACGTGTTTCTTATTGCGGTGGCTTCTCTTGTTGTGGAGCATGGGCTCTGGGTGCATGGGCTTCAATAGTTGTGGCACAAGGGCTCAGTAGTTGTGGCTTGCGGGCTCTAGAGCGCAGGCTCAGTAGTTGTGGTGCACAGGCTTAGGTGCTCCGTGGCATGTGGGTCATTTCCAGACCAGAGCTTGAACCTGTGTCCCCTGCATTGGCAGGCGGATTCTTAACCAATGTGCCACCAGGGAAGTCCCTCAAAATCTTAAGTACATAATGAAGTTAAAAATGACTTTGACTTCATACAGAACTTGAATAATACATTTAAACAGCACCAGAAATAATATAAGTATCTGATATAAAGATAATTGCCTTTGAGATTTGATGGTTTTTGATAATGAGAACAATGTATTAGTTAATAACTTTGGGTCTTCATATACCAGGCTCTGTGAAGTATTATTTCATATAAACCTCAGGTAAACCCTACATGGCAGGTATTTTGCCATATGGTAGGTAATATTTTCATGCCCCATTTATAAATGAGTAAAATAAAGCTGAAAAAGAATTTTAATATTGCTCAAATACTTAGAGTATGTCATGGAGGTAGACTGGAGCCAGATCTCACAGAAGGGCCTGAGGTCTTGACTATGACACTATAGTATAATGCCTCATATGTAAAGAGCTTATTATTATTGGCTTTATCTATATTAACTTAAAAATTATTTTTAATAAATTAATATTATTTTAATTTGATTTCTCTTACAATCAGTGTAAGAGAAATTATCAGTTTCCAGGGGGAAAAAAGAACTAATTGATAGGAGAGGAAGAATACAAAGGAATATAGCCTCCTGTGGCAACTAATTATCTAATATTCAAATATTTAACATTACACTAATAAAATGTATACACAAGAAAATGGGTTGTTTAATTTAGAATTTGAAGCTTTAAAGACAAGTTTTCTTTATGTTATGTTATATTGTCATATTTTTCATTAGTCAGTAATTCATGTTTTTATAGAAGTCCCAAACCTCATAAGATTTTAATAAGTAAATAAGTAAATAAATAGGTATTAAAAATATGAGCAAAGTTTGAAGTACCTTATTCCTAACTAACCAGAAAAATAAGGTATAACTGCATTTCCACATTAGGTTCTACAAATTTATGAACAAGTTTACTGGGTTTTGTTTTAACATTCTAAGACATGTTATTTGGGACAATAATAAAAGGTAATGTGAGTTAGAAAATATTCAGCAATGTAATTATAAATCAACAGAGATTTTAAAGAAATAAAAATCTAATAAAACAAATAGAAGACCAAAACTCCATTATAATAAAACTAATAATTATTCTGACTTTCACACAAAACAGAATATACATGACAAAGATCAAATTACTAACAAAGGATCACAGGGAATATGAATGAAGATGAAAAGTGAAAAATACTAGAGAGAAGCTAATAGATGTGGAGGAAAAAGAAAACCTAATAAGTATTTTTAAAGAGCAAAAAAAAATTTTAAAGAACAGAAAATAATATTCAGAAGCTAAAAGTATTAAAGATTCCTCTAATGGAAAAAGAACTGAAGAGATCAAGAATATATCTTGTTCCAGGAAAGATGTAGACAGAGTCTGCTACACAGAAATATATATGGAACCAGGTTCTTGAATTTATTGAACTTTATCTTCAATTATTCAAGTAATAAGGAACACAACCTCTTACATTTAACTCAGAAAATATAGCATTTGTGACTCTGTCCTGGAGAGATGGAAACATTTCTTAAGGAAATTATGAAATCTAGGCAACTAAGTCAAGAAAAATATGATCATTGTAATGGCAAGGTTGATTGAAACATTTTAATAACAAAATGTAGATTAAGCAACTGGACATTATGCCTCGAAACTGATAGTAATTATTATAAACATTGACAATGTAAGAATGTTAATAAAAGGACTTCCCTAGTAGTCCAGTGGTTAAGACTCCATGCTCCCAATGCAGGGGGCATGGGTTCAATCCCTGGTCAGGGAACTAAGATCCTGCATGCTGCAAGGCATGGCCAAAACAAAACAAAAAAAGAATATCAATAAAGAAAAAAAATTCTTCATAAGATAAGCTGCTGAATCAGATGTTTTAATAATGTCTAAAACTGAAAAAAAATGCCTATAATATATAAGCATAATTTTGTTTTTATTCAGAAAAAAAATTGATTATTAGGACACAAACATTTTGGACCATGGACACAATTTTTATCTATCAGGTAAAAATCATCTAGAAGGTAAAATGTCATTGAAATATTAAATTAAAATTTAGATGGATTTCCAAGAACTCTGAAAATTTTACAGATATAGTTAAAAAAGAAACATTGATTCCAGCATCTTAAAGTTTAAAATAATTTCTTTTCATAACCTAAAAGAAATTCTTTATAAAATAGTTTTGTTGAAGAAATAGTTAATTGAAGTTGAATGTTTTCAGCTTCACAATTGTATGTTTTCAAATAAAAATAAGTGCATCACTCCATATTTAAAAACAATGTACAGTAGAGTATGTTATAAAAGAGTACCTATCTATCCATCTTTCAATTTCTATTTGTATCTCAATAGGTGAATTGAGCAATATCTACCCAAAGTTAAAGATGCTAGTTTTAATCAGGGAGAGTTACAGTCATTTTATTTTTTTCTATACCACTTAAATTATTATAATGTGTATTGCATCTATCAGAATAATTTACCATTTTCCATATAAAATAAATAAAGTGGCATTGCTGGAAATTTTTAAAATAAGCTCATTACTATAAGCTTATTCACTATTAGTAACATCTTTTAGGGAAAAGTGAGCTTTATGTGTTCCCAAAATATTGAGCCAATTATCCAAATATTTAATATCAGAATGCCCCCCAAAACAATGAAGTATACATGCCGAATGATTGCTTACAGACAGAATAATTTATATTGATTATCTTCAAGAATGATAAACTTGGGTTATGTATGTAAAGCAAGTGCTATAGACCATAACAAGTCTCATTATAGACAATGTAGTCAACTCATCCCTCTGTATGATGCTTGCTTGTGAAGCAAATCTATTGCACTTTTAAAAACTATGGACAGTCATTAACTGTGCTCTGATATAACCCTTTTTGCCAAAATGCCAAGTAGCTGTTTTATTTAAGCATAAATTGAATTTATCCATTCTTCACTCCACATTCTAAAGAGAAAGATTTTATCTTTCTCTCCAAGATTTTATCATCCCTCATTATAAACATCAGTCCACCATTTGTATCTGTTGTGTGATCATTTATTCTATTAATGATCCTACACATTTCCATCAGAGGCAATTGGATGGATAACTACTCTTTAAACAAGGTCATTCTCCCATTACTGAGTGCCTTAGCCTAATTAATGATAATGGGAGGGAGGGATGCTGGCCTGCATCAGCATGAAATAGGCTTAGTGGGAAATATTCAAAGATCAACAAGAAAATTATAGCTTTCTGAAAGTTATTATTAAAGAATTCATTCTCTCTAGGAAGCAAAAGTCAAAGCAATTAAATGGCCTATTTTTATTGGATATCAAAATATACATATTCACAAGATGGTACTACATTCAGAAGTTCAAAGTAAATAGTCTGGCTCTTTTATTTTTATTACTACCTCTGTGATAAAAGAAAAAGAGGAAATGGTTCCTTCCCCTCCTTCCTCCAACCCTATTTATGTTTTTGCTTTTTAATTCAATGTCATATATATTTTGGGCTCTAAGATACTATTAAACTCGGGTGAGTTTTGTTTCTGGCCTGAGGCTCTTCTATGTAAGTGATGTTTTTAAGTTTAGATGTGAATTGAGTGGACACAGATGGGGGTTAATTTATTGCAAGTCCTCATTGTGTGAAACTGAAAGTTCCTTTTTTTTTTTTTGCGGTACACGGGTTTCTTACCGTTGTGGCCTCTCTCGTTGCGGAGCACAGGCTCAGGACGCGCAGGCTCAGCGGCCATGGCTCACGGGCCCAGCCGCTTCGCGGCATGTGGGATTTTCCCGGACCAGGGCACGAACCCGTATCCCCCGCATCGGCAGGCGGACTCTCAACCACTGCGCCACCAGGGAAGTCCTGATGATTCTTTTTTAACATTTGTCAATTGCTTCATTTTTATGATAGTTCAATCTAGCTGAATGTTAATTTTACCTTAGAAGTTTAAAATGTTAGTTCTCAAACAAATGCTTTAGAGTCACCTGGGGTGCTTGTTATTAATCTATTCTTCTAGGTCTCAAGCTCAGTGATTTTGATTTAGTAGGGCTTGGGATCAAAAATCTTAAAATATCTCAGGAGAAGACCACATTTTGAGAAACACTGGTTTAAACTTGTAGTTGTTAATCTTTCATTATGTATTTTCTGGAATAAAAAATGGCTAATAGTTTTATTTCTTTAAGATCCAATTTCTAGCACCCCCTTCCTTTTCTATCTCCTCTCAAACTTCATTTTTGATAATACATTTTCCAACAGAATACAAGTATTTCTAAACTTAGCTAATTTATCCTAGGAAGAGATCATAGCATTTATAAAGATCAACAAATCAATAAAGTCATGTAATATATTTTTGAAAGAAATGACTTAATGTTTACAGGTTTTGCCTCAATACATAAAGAAAAGTTCAGCCTCTAGCAATAATTTTTTCATAAGAAGCAAATTTAGGTTCCTAGTGACCCAAATGTTCATTTTCCTTTCCTATATTGTCATGCATACATAGATAGCTTCCTCTTGTTCTTTCTAATAAAAACGAGTAATTTCTGATAATTATAAAGTATTTAGGTGATTTCAGAGCCCTAGGCCTGCCATTTACTAGCTGTGTGATATTATCTATATTAATTTACTTTTCTATCAATTCTTCTTTCAAAAACATGAAGTTGATAATAACCCATCATAGGATTCCTGTAACTATAGCTGAGATATTTTATGTAAAGTATTTAACACAGGGCTTCCCTGGTGGCGCAGTGGTTGAGAGTCCACCTGCCGATGCAGGGGACACGGGTTCGTGCCCCGGTCCAGGAAGATCCCACATGTCGTGGAGCGGCTAGGCCCGTGAGCCATGGCCGCTGAGCCTGCACATCCAGAGCCTGTGCTCCGCAACGGGAGAGGCCACAACAGTGAGAGGCCCGCGTACCCCAAAAAAAAAAAAAAAAAAAAAAAGTATTTAACACAGTTACTACTAGCACATACAAAACACACTCAATAAACATCATCTAGAATTAATATTATTATTGTCATCTTCCTAATTAACATTAATAAAATATAATTTTATGATTAAATGAAAATTTTTAATAATATATAGATTATTTAAGGAAACTAAACGTTCTCTTAATGTAATAAGGTGACATTAACCCCCCCTTTTCCCCTCCATCGGCAGGGGGGGGGGGGGCGCCCGTGCCACCAGGGAAGCCCCTAACCCCTTTTTTTACTGAATGATCCATCCACTGCAGATAGGGTATTACCCTGCTTTTAGGTCCAAGCTAAAACAAACAAGACAATGGCATATCAATACATAAAAAAATGGCGTTCTGATATGACATTTGAATAGGTTCAAGATAGAAACTATTTTGTAGTGTCAGCATTATCTTTATAGTAAATTTAAAAATGACTGTGGAAACCATGAATTCTGTATTTTTATTAAGATGGAACATGACAGAGGCACACTAAGAATGTAAGAGTATACAGTGTTAAGGAGTGACAAAATATGGTAGAATGGTCTGTTCCTGCTGCAGTTTATACCTGTCATGGAATAGAGGCTGTGAGACCATGTAGCCAAAAAGCACAATTTGCTTTGGAGGGATATTTGTAGCAGTTAAAAAAAAAGAAAAAACAAAAGTGATTTAGAAATTATTGAAAACAAGAAGATTCAGATATTCATTTGGGAAATGATTAAAAACAAAGAGAATACCACCAAAAAAAACCAAAAAACAAAAAAACATTAACTGGAAGTAAAATTTCCTGTTAGTCAACACAAAACATAATCAAGTTAAGAGGATGTTCATGTTGAAACTTGCTATTTCTATTTTCTTCCTTGACCTTATGGCCAATTCAAGTGCCCAAACAGACGTACATATACATGACATTTGTTGCTTTCCCTTTTCTTGAGTACCATTAGGAACACAGGAACTTTTATATATCCAGTGTGCTCCAAACAATTGCAGTTATTGTTTTTGAAACACTTTAGCCATTGGGAAACAGTGGACAAAGCATTATAGGCTTGTCTTACACATTCCCACCCCAGACCTGTAATTCAACCATTTCTCTAAAGTGAGATAAAACCACTTTAAGTGTTAAAAAAAAATAGTAATTTTACAAAGAGTAATTTAGAGACTACTTAAAAGAGGAAGAGGCATTATTACCAAATAGTTC
Organism: Lipotes vexillifer; assembly: GCF_000442215.2. NCBI lineage: Eukaryota > Metazoa > Chordata > Mammalia > Artiodactyla > Lipotidae > Lipotes > Lipotes vexillifer. Next base: position 2,112,373 of record NW_006793902.1, read on the forward strand.
ATCACAGAGGCCTGTTAAGCCTAATGAGGAATAGCTGTCCACTCTGTTGTCCTATTCCAGAGAAATATCAGCATTGTAACTGAGAGATGTGTCTGGAGAAGAGGTTCTAAGAGACTGGTTCCCAGGAGAAGCTCCATAGGAAACTCTTGAAAATATAGAGATTCTACACTTGTATATCTGGGTTGGTGTCTGATAATTTAAAATGTAACAAACATCCCCATGTCATTCTGATAGTGATGATCCATACTTGGGAAAAAATCCAGGAAAAATGTTGGTAACTTAGTAATAACCAGGCAGCTCGTAGGACTAACAGACCCCATCTCCTGTCACTTCTCAAGCCTGTTGAGCTCACTGTTCTTCATGATCCCTGTTTGTATACCTCATCATGATAGGCTACCAGTCTTGTATCAGTATTCCTTATTTCTCCATCTATCCTAGGTAATCAAGGTTTCAGGGCTCCTGTAGGTCTGATTACCTCCTTCAGCTCCCAAATTGGAAATCCCATTTCTATTATCTGAAGCACAATTTGCAATGGGGAATATGTATATGTATAGATGATTCACTTTGTTATAAAGTAGAAACTAACACACCATTGTAAAGCAATTATACTCCAATAAGGATGTTAAAAAAAAACCAACAGGATGTGAACTTAGTATTGGCCCAGTGGTTAACGAATTACTCTGCACAGTATTTATTAAGAAATGTTAGGTTTGAGGGTTAGGAAAAGAGGTCGGAAATGGGTGTGGGAGAAGTGTCAGTAAATAAGGAGAAAGAGAAGAATCACTAAGATGTATTGAATGCTTATTCTGCATGCCCTGCATTAAGATTTTGATATAGTTTAAACCTAAGAGCAAACCCTATATTGTTGTTCTTATATTTATATTAGTACATGTATATATCATATTATGTATTAAATAATATATTTATATCATATCATATATCATATCATATCAATATATTACAAATAAATATTTAAAGCTTAGACTGATAAAGTAATTTTTTAGGTACCAAGCTAACATGTGGGGGAACAGGAATGTGATGTCAGGTTAAAGTCTGATACAAGAGTGATTTCATAAAAAGTATGGGAGTTTGAAGAAGATACATGAAATAAAAGGAATGTAATCAAATTCTAAGGGGATAGATTTTAGTCTCCACAACAGAGAAATTGGTTTAACTATACTATAGAGGATAAAACTGAAAAAGTATCGCAGCAAAAGAGATTTGGCTTTAGCATTAAAATAATATATTTTGGAATCTTGTACCTACAAACATGGTGATGGAAAACTAGGATAATAATATTCTTCGATATTTTACCTATATTATACTTATATATCTTAGACTTAGATGCAACCCTACAAAAACCTTCAGGCTTCTTCTGGTTGCATGATGCAATTTTACTTTCAAGTAAGAAAGAAGAAAAAAGCAGTGAAACCCAAAGCATATCTAACTGCTGCTAAGATCCTTCCTTAAAGCCAGCAAAGGCAGGGTGGTTCTAAATCTAGAATAGTATTCCAAAGAACTCCAAAGCTTTGTAATCCAGCTCAGAGCATAGAAATACATACTTTCACAATTTAACCTGCCAGTTTTCTTTCCAACTCCAGAACATTGGAAGTCCTACCTTAATGACAGTTTCTTGATAACTTTTCCTTTTTTAAGGACAGCAATTTTGAAATCAAACCCCAAACAGAATATGGATACATACAATATGTGATGTTTGCCAACTGAATCTTTTGTTTTTGACTTGATTGAATGAACCATTAAATAGTCCAATTTCAATGAACTTAAATTTTACTAAACTTACTTGGAATTTTTTGTGGCTGCCTGACAATCAAGGTTAAACATTAATAAAGCATTCCTTCTATCCTATACATACTCTGTTATACTATTTAATTGTACAATGTGTTTTTAGAAACTGAGAACCAACCAAAGATAGCAATAGTGAACTGAATTTTAATTCTCTTCTGTCAAAATGATGATTCATTATAGTTTAGGTAGGGTAATGATACTTTGTGTCTGATGACAATGTAATAATAATCATAATGTGAACAAAATTAAAAATAAGACAAGAATTTGAATAATTTAAGTGACATTAAATACCTGTAATGAGAATGGCAACCATAAGTACGAAACCCTTTACATACACAGGTTACCAACAATATATTACACCAAAGTAAAACTACCACTTACATCAACATAATATCAAGTAAATGCTAATAGAATATTGCAAACTTTAGCTTCAGTTATAATTTCTCACTATCGACTGATAACAACAGGTTCTCATTCATAGTCATTTCATAAAGCAGTTGGCAGCCCCAACTTTTTAGAAGGCATATTTGCTCCATTCTCCCTTTTGATAAAATAATTCTCTGTGTCACAACTTCAAGTCTTTCTTGTCCTTTTTCCTGTGCACACTCGACTTTCTCTTCACAAATAACTCATCTTTCCAGTTTTCTTTCGCTCGAGCAACTCAACAGATCTACTATTTTATGAAGCTTCCCTCAATAGATGGAAAAAGATGTAATGATGATTCATAAATAGGAAATCCACATGCTTTAATTCACTAAACTAAAGCTTTGTTAATAAAAAAGTAGACTTGTAAATATTTCTGCAGAATGGAGTTTCTTTTGAAGTTTTCACAGGCAAATTGAATTCCTGTAAAGCCTTATACACACCATTAAGGTTTTCATATTTCTGTGCCCATCTCCTGCCTGGATGTCTCTTTCCCCATTGATGGCTTCATCTTCATGGGCGCAAACCTACCTAAATTTTAAGGCCATTCCCTGAAGAAGGCTTCCACAAAGGAAATAGCTTTTTCCTTTGGCCAGTTCTGATCTCCTATCTTAAGGATGTTTCAGTATTTCATCATTCTTCTAGGCAATTCCATCAATCTACCACTTGCTTGTTTTTAATCTTTTCTGGCTTAGTGGGAAATAATTGATGAATAATAATGAAATAATTCCTAAAGTGATTAAATGGCAAAATGTTTCAGGAGTGAAAAACAAGTTCACTATGACCTCTTCATGATTTTTAGATTTGTAAAAGAGTACAGTTAACTCAGTATTAGAGAAATAAAATGAGGATTATTCAGTTGAAAAATAAGTACATTTTTGTTGCTCTTTGGAATAGCACACACACACAAAATCACAAATTATCAATACTTACAAATAATTAGAAATGTTCAAGAAAAAATAGTTCAAAAACTAAAATTATATCTAATGGATTTTATTATATATGGAGGGTTTTTGAAGAATTGTTTTACTAATTCAGCACTTATGCCTATTGAACATATTTTTAGCTTATTGCTTAGTATCTCTGCTTCTTATTTAAGAAGTATTTGAGAAGGATAGGTAAAGAGTATATTCTGATATGTTTTGTGGGTCTGTTTTGTACATAAATTATAAGGATTGAGAGAGATGGGGAGGAAGGGATAATTGTCAGATTGGTTGGAGAATGGAGGAGCTACATCGATTTTCTTTTTCTAACTTGAATTCTCATCAGGTAATTTGTTGTCAGAAGTTCTGTACTGTCGCTTACAGACAAAACATAAATCTATGGGATTGTGTCATAAAGTACTTTGACCATACAAACCAGAATGGAGTCTGATACTTTTTGTGGATAATGCTAAGTTGCTCAACAATAGTGACATTTCCTGCCTAAAACAAATTGACCTAACATGGGGCTTATGACTTGTAATGGTTCTACTAACCAGCCCAGCAGTAAACTTGAAAGATTTGATAAAATACAATAGCTCTGACTGCTGTGTACAAAATAGTTGTTTTCACTTGCATTGTCCAAGTTATTTAAAAGAAGTAATAATAGTGATAATAATACATGAAGTTATTCCTGCTACAGACATCTCTTTATTGATAGTGGGCATTGATTTCACTAAAAGACTTTAGAGGTTTGATAAAATCAATCACCTGGCTGAGGGATGCAAGCCTGGCTCTGGCTATGACTCCAAGGGAGTGCTTATAAGATATTTAAAATTATTTATTAAAAAAATCAAGTCACATTAATGAATACTTTCTCATTTCATAGTGTATTTGTCCTCGGGGAAACTAGAAGGGCTCTCCACCCACAGTTTACTCGTAACTGAGATATTCAGGTATCAAAGATTCTTTGCTCTGAACTACTGTTATTGCTATTGGAGACTTCTTCGACAGCAATGGCTACCAGAAGAACAACCTATTCAGTAGTTGTCACTCATCCCTGCTTTCGGGTAGACTTCTGAATTAAATCAGGCAGCAAACATTTATAGGAAAGCTTACAGTGGCATTGCTCTGAGTCTATAAATATAACTAACAGAGATTTTATGCAGGGCAATAGGGGCTGACACACAAATTAATATAATTACCACAAAATAGGTATATTTGAAATCTTAATAGAATACACAGAAGGGGTTTATTTATTTTGCATGAAAATGAGAGAGAAGAAAAGACTGTAGTGCAAATTCAATGGGTCTCTTTTCTAATGCTTAACTAGCTGAAAGAAAATAGGACAACAGTAAATGAGAAACTAGATATAAAATGGGGCAGTAGAATCATTTTTGCTCTTTGGATATTGCCTGGTGAGAACAGGACATGGTAAGGTGCTGGTTATGTCTGATTATATGCTTGTTACGTGGTAAGGTGCTAGTTATTTCCGCTTATATGCTTGTTCCTTTCTTTATTTCTCATGGTTAGATTGAGCCCCCATCCTATTCATGTTTAAATCCCTATCTCCTAGCATGGAGTAGCACCTAGGAGGAACATATCATGAATTCACTGTGACGTCTCCTTTTGAATTTTCCTCATCAAACACATGCTTTAAGGCTGGAAGCCCTCTTTTTGAAGTTAATCTCTGAGTATTGAATTTAAAATACTGTAAACTTCTTTTTTTTAACAACAGGAAAGTATACTTCTGGACTTATCTGTCTTTGGAGGCTTAGTAGCTTCAGCATCGTTTCTCCTTGAAAAACTTGAAGTTAGCAAAGTTTCATCTACTAAACAAAAAGATGCAGAAGGTGAAACAAATAATTTTCTCATGGTTGTATCACTTGGTCTTTTCAGACTCATAGAGGACCAAGTTTAGTTGATATTGAAGTGGAAAGATCTTAAGGCAAAGACAAAACTATAAAACGTGTAACTATAGGTTCTCTGCATTCTAGCAGCAGATCAGTACAAGTTACATTAAGAGTAATAGCAGAAATTTTATTTGTTTGTGTCTGCGTAGGGGAGGTAAAACTTTACCTCTGCTCTTTTAAGGTCTCCATCTGGTCCTGAGAATTAAATTGACATAAAACAGATTAACAGGAGAAAAGCGTACATGTATATGGTAGTCCCCTATGGTAGGAAAATAAAGACCAAAATAAGTGGCTGGACCTAATTGTTTATATACTTGGCTGAACACAGAGAGGCAGTATGGAAAAGCAACTGAAATATATGGGGAGACTACAGGAAGATAAGAGTTATTTTTAACAATGTCTGTTTGAGCAGATTTCTCTCTTTGACTTCTCGTCTCGGTGATAAGAATGTTTCTTTGCTCCTGGTAAAAAGAAAGCATCTTTCACATGGGAGTTTTTATCTGTTGCTTTCCTGAGGAAAAGGAAGGTCAGAGTATCCTTCTTGTACCCGCTGTTTTTCAAGTGTCTTTAGCTCAAAATAATCCTTATGCTAAAGGTGTGTATTTGGGGGTGGCATATTTTGCCACCCTTCATGTTCCTTCTGTATAATACTAGCTTGTATGTTCCTTGATGGCAGGATTCAGTGCTTCAGTCTCAATTTCTCACTAATTAAATTGTGAGGCCATCTCTTTCTACTCTTCCTTCAACTCCTCATGTTGCACAAACGAGCACATGCATTAAAAGTGCACATAAAAATCTTTAAGGCTGATGGGGACAAGAGCAGACCCCTTCACACCTTCTCCCCCATAGCTATCCCCAGGTGTAAGTACATAACCCACCTGCTCACACACCCCTGAGATCCTGCACACCAAACAATGTGAATAAATGCTCATGGGCACAGTCACATACACAAATACTCTGGGATGCCATTTTAGGTTCAACTGTGAATCTACCCCTAGAAGTAGATGAAATTAGATAGCTCAGAAAGAGAACGCTAGAAAATAAACATTAACATATTCCATTGCAATGTCCTGTTCTGGATATCTGTATCATAAACATAACACAGGTGAGCATATTTCCTTGAACATGATAGTCACCACTATATATTATTGAAAGAATCCTGTATATAATGACTCATATACAATGCCACATTTAGAAAGTCATATACTCACCTACTCCTTGCATTTTGGGGGGTCAAAACTCTTTTAATAATGATATTCAAGTTATGGATACTCTTTATAAAACAAGAAAGTGCACATATAGCTCACAAATTTCTTAGAAACTATTCGTAGGCCATGGACCCCAAGATAAGGTCTCTTAATATAGTAAAAATTCCTTATTTCACAGAGAAGCAAACAAAGACCTTGTTGAGTTACTAGGATAAAATAACAAGTCTAGAGCATGAACCCCAAATCCATGAGGTTCAATTTGTTGCCCTTTCTACCATACCATTCTCTCTCCCTTCCTTTTACAGATGAAAAGTGACTTAATAAAAGAATTCTTAGGATACCCTAATAGCAGAAGTCACTCAGGGCTACAGTGACCTAAGAGAAATATTATCACTATTTTATTGATAGGTTAGGATAATTTAGATGTCATATATCATTCTCCTTTAAACAGAGCAATAACACCCAACAGGCCAGAATTTCCTGAACAGCAGGCACTTAATTAATTGTATCTGTCTCTGTCTCATATATTAAAAAAGACTTCTCTTTGCCAGTAGTGGGAGGTGGCAGGACCCTTTTAAGGTTTCTGTGGGCTTTATTTACTTGATTTTACAGCCTTACCCCATATCATACTAAACATATTAAAATTCATTCATATGGCTCATGAAAGAACATTTATGTGTAACTACATTAGAGTTAGTTTGTGATACAAATGTCTGATAGTTATAAAACATGGTAAACATACAATTATATATTTACAAAGTTTAGTTTTGTAATGCTTCTCCTGTCCTGGACCAATACCTTTTATCACATTCCGACATTTTTCTGCATCTGTGAAAAGCAACTGGGCATAGGCATATGCTCAAATGACCGATGAATGAAGGAGTCATGACAAGAGGTGGAAGGAATCACCAAAGACTTTACAGTTTAGAGTAGGTTGTAGATTGACATCCAGAATCACTGATTGAGACTATATAGAAGTGAATATTTTCTTCTGCTCAAACGTGGGATCTAAACAAGGTACTGATTGCAAAGATCAGTCTATAAATACCAGGGAGCTAAAAGCTTGAGATACATTAGAGTCCTGAGCCAAGGGAGTTTATTAGTCTGGGCTCTTCAGAGAAACAGAACCAGTAGGAGTGATGGAGGCTGAGAAGTCCCATGATCTGCAAGCTGGAGACCGAGGAATGACAGTGATATAATTCAGTCTGGGTACAAAGGACAGAGAACAAGGGGAGCTGATGGTATAAATCGTAGTCTGAGGGTGGGAGATGATGAGATGAGATGTTCCAGCTCAAGTAGGCAGGCAGAAAGCAAAAAGGGGCAGTTTCTCCTTCCTCTTCCTCTTGTTCTATTCAGACCCTTAATGGATTGCATGATGTCCAACCACATTGAGGAGGGCAATTTATTTTACTGAGTCCAGTAATTCAAATGCCAGTCTCATCCAGAAACACCACACACACACACACACACACACACACATACAGAAATAATGTTTAATCTGGGAAACCTATGGTCAGTCAAGTTGACACATTTAAAACGAACCATCACTGGAAGCAAATATAAAATATAGGTAAATCAAATATATAACTAGTCTATTTGTTAAACATCCTAATTAGAGCATACTGAGGGCAGACCCTATACATATTCATCACTATATTCGTTGTTCATGGCAGTGAATGAATGTGTTTGATATTGTATTGATGTGAATTTTAAGGCACCCTTCTCCAATCTCCTTCCATTATATGAAAACATGATGATAACCAGGGTAACCAAATGTCATGGGCTTGTTGTATTAAACATTGCTTCTACTTTATACCAAGACTACCAGTATCATTCACCAACAAATCTGTGAGTCTTGGTTAAGTTACTTTAGTTTATTGAATTTGAATTTTTCATCAGTAATGGATTGATGTCTCTCTTGTCATGTTGCGAGGCTTAGAGATAGCATACAAAGCAGTTGGAAACAGAACAGGACCGAGAGGGCAAATGTACGATAAAGGATGGCTACTGTTGCTCTGTTTTTCAGATGGGGAAGTTTGTCTGAGTGCAAGTTGACCTTCTCTCCTAGAATTGATTCTCCTCTTCTTCCTTAGCCTATAGCCATCCAGATAACTCCACATTCCCAGGTTCCCCTGCAGCTGGATGTGGCCTTGTGACTGGGTTCTTTTCAATGAAAAATAGCATGAGAGGTGTGGGCAACTTTCAACTGACTTAATCAAAATAAAATTACCTGCCCAGGTCAATCTCTAGTCTTTATGCAGGTTTGAAAATGAATCAGGAGAGAATCTAACTCTGACCATGAAAAATGAGCACATTGTACTATAGGAGGATGGAGCAACATTAAGGCAGGAAAATTTGGCATCAACATTAAGGCATCAAAATTTGTAAAAATTGTTTTTTAAAATAATTTCTTGAAAGTTTATAAACATATTAATGATGATCTTTCTATACTTTATTCCTTTTATTACTTTTCTTTGGGCAATAATAATATAACAGTGACAAACATAGTAGATGTAATTTCTGAATATTTATTATATGTGAGAAACTATGATTACATGTGTTAACTTGTTTAATCTTCATAATAACACTGTGTGGTAGATACTGTCAATCATTCTCATTTTACATATGAGGAAATTAAGTCACAGAGAGTTTGAATCAATTTCCTGTGGTCATTCAGCTTTAAAAAGAATGGAGTTAGGAACCAGAGTGCCTAGGTTCAAAATCTTAGCTCTTCTGTTTTTAAACTCCTTTACTTAGAAGCTGAGTCATTGGGAATTTGCTCAACCTCTCTGTCGAAGAAGCCATTTCAATTTAAATGACTCTGGTATGAAATCATTTTATGCATTGGGTTTACATGATCTGAAGATAAGACAAAACACCTATATGGCATCAAGACATATAAATATTAATCCTGATATGAAAGTAGAATTTCTCTGTGTTACTCCAGAAACCAGAGTAGAATACATAGTTAACGGAGAGGAAAGGAGGTTAATGATGAGACACTCTAATGAATAGTGTTCCCAGAAATGACATGCCTTGTCACAAAGCTGTGAGTTACTCTTCACTGTATTTATTTAAAAATAATATGAATATACTGATTTCATAAACATTAATTTTTAATTGTTGTCTTATCTAACATGCATGGAGCAGGTGTTATTAGTTTGTAAATGTACATCATTCCCAGTTCTATACTAGATGGAGGGAACTCCATCTTTGCTGGTTCAGTTGTATTTTTCTTCCCTGAACTAAAAGGATATATAGCTAAAATATTTAGAATACACTATAGTTTTTTCCTGAAAGATGGATTTAGTTATGGTTTCATCTTTGCTTTTATTATTACTGTGTTGTCTATTTAAAGATATATTTGTTTAATCATATACTATGTATATATGTGTGTGTGATACTAATGTATAATTCTGTAATTATATATATATTATTCAATTAGATCATTCAGAATTTCTTAATTAAAACACTAATAGGCCAGATTTCTATCTATCCTTGAATTTTTATTTATTTGAAAAAATATATGTTTGTTTGCAGTATTACCCAATTCATCACACTACATATTAATTCAGAGGCATTCTTCTAGCTTTTCATGTGCCTTGAATATGGTAGATATCAAAAGAACTTAAATTTATGATAGATATCAGAAGAGCTGGCACATGCAATAAAATAATTTTTCACAGTCTCGGCCTAAAACCCAAGGTTTATTTTTGTTTATTTCTTTTACTGATAAATATATAGCATGTTGCATGTAGCATATCCATGTCCCCAAATCAGATTGTTCTCAGCTCTACATTAATATGGTATAATGGAAGAATAAGTGTTGAAAACATACACACTCGCTATTGTTATCATTTTGTAATATATGACAATTGTCTTGTTTTGTCTCTGAATAATATGTAGTCACAAAGCACACAAAATGACATTTAAGGACTTTATATTATTTTTAAACCCACAGAAAGTCAGTCACACAAGAAGATAGCTTTCATTATCTTATTGAACATTTAATATTGGCTGAAATTTTATAAATTTATTTATAAATTAGCATTTCTATCATAGTCAAAAGATAAACTGGAGACAATAACATAATTCACACATCTGTTTTCCAAAGAGTCCCCCTTCCTGTTTGAAAAACTCATTAGCTTCCCATGAGAAATCTTGTTAAATTATAACCGTAGAGTATAAAGAAACAACAATAAATCAGGCCATCTGAACTTTGCCCTGATCTCCACATATGTTATTGACCACTCAAACCACAGAAGTCTATTTTCCAATTAAGATCTGAAGGCAAATGAGAAAAAGGGTAAGGATCAAAGGGTACTGAAGATGAATTCCACATTTCTCTAGATCTCTGGAAATGTAATTGTGCTCAAAGTTTAAAAGTTAGATGGATAGGAACACTTGCTACAATGGCAGCCTCTCCATCAGCAACAGTAGCACATTATTACAACTGATTTTTTTTCCTCCAAGAAGAGAACTGAGTTTGTTACTCTCCTCTCCACCCACCTTTCTCCAGCCATACAGAATTATTTTAGCAAAGTAAATGAGTTTAATTTCATTATTGAAAAAGATAGGTCTATGTTTTCTTGTATTTTGAGTAGCCATATTCCTCTTACCTAAAGTATTTGTTCATACACACAAAAAAGTCATTTATTTTATTCTAATGTCTTTTGTCGGGTTGAATTGGATCAATTAAAAGATTAATGGCCAAAAAATTCAATCTTCTTTTAGGATTTTGAAATATAAATGCCTGTGAGTCATAACTACATAGCTATTCATTATATAGCTTTATGAACTTAGAATTTCTTCACTAATTTTGATATAATTATTTATGTCATGGCATTGTTTTGCCATCATAAATAAATTATATATATGTAGTTTAAATATAAATTATGGTCTCTTAATAAAAAGAGAACTGATGACTTTTGGGTAATAATTTTTCCTTTAAAATTTTTAAAATGTACGTTTAAATTTTTAATAAATGGCTCTGGCTGTTTGTTCGTGTTTCCTGCCTCAGCATTTGTCAAAATTCTTTCATTGAAACTTAATAAATTTGTGATAAGTCTTATTGAGTGAGATTTTAGCTCTGTTCATCGCATTAAGTCAGAGGGAAGTAAAAAATGAATTTTTTGGTGAGAAGTTTTATTTTCAGAGAGATAATCCATAAATTGATTCAAAATACTCAATTTTGTCTATAAACTATTCATGTTAATGGTGATGTGCAAAATATCTGTCTACTTACAATCTGTTTCTATTTAATATTTTGTATTTTCAGATCAATGGAATAGGTTCCCCACATAGAGCATTGCTTTGGAAAAACATCCCTAAGATACAAATCAATCAAATGAGTCCTAAAGTTTAATGACATTCAAAAGCCAAGAGACACTTCTCAGTCTGGCCACCATAAGGCAGTCTTTGGTTTCTCATTAGTCAGTAAGAAGTAGCTTGCAAAAGGGAGGAATTCCCCATTCCTATTTAGTGGTCCTGGAAATTGTCCCTGATGGCTGTTCAACAAAACCAGAGCAGGGAATCTTTCTGTCTTGATTCTGCAGAATATAATATATGCTATTAAAACCATTCTATTAAACAGGTAAAACTCGGGGGTATTTATAAGCATCTACACTTTAATTTCCTATCATTATTTAAAATTGATTTAGTGGGGTTGGCTCTTTCCTTGACCCTACATATGAACTCAGAAAATTTCACTTGATTTTTCGGCCATATTTACACAATCATATCTCAAACCAGTAATAACCAAATTAAGCTCCACATAGTAGTCAAATCTCTGATCTTTTCATTCTTCCTTGACTCAGGCTTAATGTAGATGTGAAGCCTGCCTTGCTCACTGCAGTCTATGACTCATCAAGGTTTTGAGGTAGGGGGTGGGTGTTGCTAGGGCCTGAATATTTATGTCCCCCCAACCCCAAATTCATATGTAGAAATCCTAATGCCCAGTGTGATAGTATTAGGAGGTGGAGACTTTGGAGGTGATTTGGTCATGAAGGTAGAGCCCTCAGGAATGAGATTAATGTTCTTAGTAAAGAGACCCCAAAATGCTCCCTAGCCTCTTTCATCATATGAGAGCACAACCAGAAGTCTCTGGCTATGAACCCAGTAGAGGGTCCTTATAAGAAGATGACCATGCTGTCCCCTTGATCTCAGATTTCCCATTCTCCAGAACTGCAAGGAATAAATTTCTGTTTTTTATAAGCTACCTAGTCTGTGGTGTTTTGTTATAACATTTCAAACAGACTAATACAGGATGGGTAAGAGAAAAAATTTATTGATACCACCATTTTCAGTGAAAAGCTAGCTTCACCACACTGCTCTTTGGGTATTTAAAAATGATTTTCCCTTGTGAAGTCTTTCATGGCTTCTTTGGAGACTCCCTCATGGTTTGGGATCTCTAAACTTACAAATGCATAGGTTGAATTAATCTCTATTTCAGCTCATCCCAAGGATTCCCTTTGATATCTGCTTAGTTTTATTTGCCAATCCAGAGTCCTTCTTGGAGAAAACCTAAGATGGTTCTAAAGTAGTCCTGTCTCTCATGAGGGCACATTTTTTAAACATGAAACACTGCTGCATCCTCTTCAACAAGTTGCTCAGTGAAGCAGCCATCTTCATTTTGTTTCACCAGTGGAGTAACTGGCCAATCAGTTGCTTGCCCTTTGATTTCTCATATGTTTAGATTTCAACTGAGTATGTTGCACAGCTCTTTGGGTAATCTCTGTGAAGACCACCTTACAAAGCTTGAGGTTATCAAGAAAGATGGGGACTCCATGTGGTGATAAGACTAAACTAGCTCCAAAGATGGAAGACATTCTGTTCAAAACCTCTAAATCAGGAGGTTTAAAATCTTATAATAAGTTAAAAAAATTTTTTTAACTGTCTTTTCCAATACTTATATGATCTAGCATCTATATTTGAATGTGAGATCTCCTGTTTATGATCCTTTAGTAAATGCTTCCTTTTGCTCAGAATGCTATGCACAGATGGTGGAGATGATGATGAAATTCTTTCACTTTCTCCTTGTTGTAGGCTGAATTGTGTTCACCTGTAGATATGTTGAAGTCTTAACCCTGGTACCTGTAACGTGATCTTATTTGGAAATAGTGTCATTGCAGATGTAATGGAGTTAAGATAACATCATATTAGAATAGGTGGGACCTTAATCCAATATGACTGTGTTCGTTACAGGAGTAGAGACATGGAGACAGAGGCACGGAGAGCGGAGATCACCATGTGGAGACACAGATACACAGAGAGAACAGCCATGTGGTGATGGAGGCAGAGATTGGAGTTATGCAGCTACAAGCCAAGGAATGGCGAGGGTTGTCAGTAGCAACAAGCACTAGGAGAGAGAGCATGGCTGTGCTAGCCTTTTCATTTCAGACTTCTAACCTCAAAAACCGTGAGTATTGTAAGACCCCAGTTTGTGGTAGTATGCCACAAGAGTAATAGGAAACTAAATTTCCTCTTGACTAAATATTTAATGTATACATACACATATGATACCATCACCACAGTCTCAGCTATATGCCTGTGTACATTAAATGTGTGTAATTTTTTGTATATCAACTATACCTTGATAAAGGTATTGAAAAAAACACATTTAATATATGTTATAATCGTGCTTTTAGAGTAGCCATGTGTTGGCCAATCATGAAGAATGAGACTTGATAGAAAAGTATATCCGTCATGAGGAGTGAGACTTGACAGAAAAACATATCCATCACCTTGATCTCTAGCTCAAAACCTAGATGTTTTAGTTCATTGAGAATTTAGATAACCCTTTGGATAGGAAGTGAATTATTTTATTTTTTCTCTTTGGTGTGAGATGTTTACATGGTATGTATATATACATGGCATCATTTCTGAGAAGTAAATGGGAAAATGGGCTCATGTAAATGTGTTTCTGTTAGGGAATGGAATGTGAAGGCGTGAGCTATTTTTGCCCACCCAAGACTTCTTCTCCTTTCTTTTGTGTAAAAACATTCTAATTTTGCTTTAGAGAACTACTTTGTCATTTTTTCACTATTTATATGTTGTTTGTTGGGCTCATCCTATTTTGAATTTTGAGGATAGGCAAATTTTGAGGATTAGGCCTGACTAATCAGAAAACCATATCTCTGTGCCATAGAAATGGATTAATATATATATATATATATATATATATATATAT
>NW_006793902.1:2126927-2143148 GCF_000442215.2 Lipotes vexillifer
TGATATAAATATATATATATATATATATATATATATATATATATATATATATATATATGTACACACACACACACACACACATATGGCAGATTGGATGCCCTAAGACAGTACTGGTGATATTAACTGGAAGTGGTATTCTCTCAATGCTTGAGTTGCTGAGCTGTTGGGATGCATATGATGCATATAATGGTGACAAGCTTTGCATAACCACAAAAGGAGTCAATGTAGGAAAAGGTATCATTGAGATAAAGACAATGTCTTTATAACAGTGTTCAAACCTGATTCAATAATGCTTGAAACCTCATTTTTCTGAGTTATAGAGCCAAAACCCATGTGTTTTGTTTTGCCTTTCCTTCTGTAACTATGGGTGAACTATTTATCTTCTTATCTATGGTAGACCACCACATGTGTACCCATCATGTGAGGGAAACAGTGTCTTGATCATTGCTTGATAGACACTCCTGAGTTAACTCTACAAATTTATTGGCTTTAAATTCCAATGTTCTGAGAATTATAGTTTGTTATCAAGTAATTTCTTGAGATTAACCAAAAAAAACCTCTATAAATTTTATGTATATTAGAATTCAAGGTTTTTAATATTAAATTTTAGTAGAATTGCTTTCTAAGTGAAAGGAATGTAAGTCACAAATACGATGGTCATGATGTTCTCATATATATTCCTTAATAATCTTGAAACCTCGAAACATATGAAATATCACCTCCATATTTTTAAAGTATAATTCACATAATCCTTCTAATAGTTTGAATTTGTTTTATACAATGTACTAATTTCATTTTGTTCATCTACTGAGATATTGTCAGATTATCTCAAAACATGAATCTATTGTAACAAATCAAAGACATTCCATATTTATTTATTTTAATGAAGAATGACCAAAACAATTTTATTTGATATTTACATATATTTTAACTGTTTTTAGTATACATGACAATATTCATTTAAACAAATAATTATTCAAAGAATAAGTTTGAAATAAACTATTAACCTCAAAAACAATGGACTGGTTTATAAATAAACCAGATGTCAGAAAAAGCATTCTTTATCTAGAACCACAGTTCCAAACACATGCACACTCATTTATTTGAAGACAAATACATGGGATATTTCTTTTCTCTTTATCACTTGGAATTTTTTTTTTTAATCTTAAGCAAATTAAGTTTTGTGTTTCACTTAAAAAAAGGACATAAAGTTAATTATACATATTATAATCAAAGAACATATAACTTTATACACTAAAAATATAGACTGTTTTACATAGTGTATTTGGTCTTTGAAAATGTCACTTACTACAGAGTGAAAACATATCAACAATAGAAGCACAGTACTTATTTATCAGTATTTCAATTGCAGATGTATAAAATTTATTTAGAACTTTTATTTTTATCCTTTTAGTTTTTCTCACTCTCACTGAAAACATTAGACAAGACCTACCTGCATATCTTCTAATTGTTTTTTAAGGCATATTTATGCCTGTTTAATTGTACACACCAAAGTCTAATTTATTTGGGGCCTTAGATATCTGTTAGCAAAAAGTCAATAAAAGTTGTACAATCAAATTATAATGGTTATCGTCTAGAATGAAAAAGTTAGCCATAATAAAAATTATACCATAGTTTTGTTTTTTAAGATACAGATTTTTCTAATGCTTCTAAGATATTTAGAGAATATTCTTGCAAAATGAAATAAGCATAGCAGATCAATATTTAAGGTAAATAGTCTTAAATCACTTGGTGTAATTGGGTTTTAAGAACAGTAAAAATAATCAGATTTAGAATGCTTAGGTGCTTGGCTATTTAAAAGTCTGACCCTAGTACAGCTAAGCATTTTACTTTCAAACCCAATAAATAGGAAGAATTTTAATTCATTGCTTTTATGTGGCTTGGTACAGTTTATTCAAATATTGATTTCAGTAAATGAAAGAAAAATTGGCTCAATTAATTCATGAAATTAGGACTAGTTTGGGGCATTTGAACCAGAAGAGTTTAGGAAACTAACAGAGATGGTTTGTTTTTGAAAGTAAAAGTATAAATTCCTCGTAATTGCTGACAAATTCTTCTTAAACACTGCAGTGATTATCTTTGTATAGCCCTAGACATTAGTAGTCAAACTGAGAAAATATGTATTGAGTAAATTCAGTTAGCTCCTAAGTTTTACTGTGTTTGCTCTGAGTTATAATATCTAGTAATAACTAAATACATTGAGTACTTACAAGTATTTGCCTGACATTTTGCTAAGGGCTTTATGTATGTTCTTAACTTTCCCGACGTTACTTTGGAAATGGCACAACATTATTATCTCACTCTGTGATACATTCAGCTTTTGCTGAAGTTTAGAAGATAGTAAATGGCTGAGGTAGGATCTGCAATCAGAACGGTGTTCTTAATTCCTGTGTCTTTAATCACTATCCTGTAATACCATTCACCTTTAATATTAATGTTGTAAATAGTAGAGTTTTTTCCCTGACCTCAAGAAATAAGTTATCTATTTGAAGAACTTACAATAAATATAGTTTCAAGAGGGTGCTTGGCAAAAATCTGCTATTTCATGATATAGAAGAGGATCATACCTGGAAAATGGGGGCGACCCTCTACACACAGGGTGATGTGCCCCAGCAGGCACAAGCAAAGGCTTGTCTAGAATGAATCATGAGCAGTGCATTGGAACTTATTTTCCTGGTAAAAAAATCATGCCAAACTCACCTCTGGAGGAAGATCAAGTGAAACTAGACAAAAGTTTTTATCTTAATTCTTCAACTTTATAGCATGTCCCTCTGCTTCTTTCCAGCTCCCTTCTACTTTATTGTAGCCAAAAATAGAGTTCTTTGTGGTATGGAGTTAGTAGAGAAAACTCATGGCAAACCTGGGATAGAAAATGGAATAGAAGAAAAGCCAGAGATGGAAGCAGCTGTAACAATGGCCCATTAGGTATCAAGAAGTATCTGTGGTGAAACTCTGAAGCTTGATGCATGATTCTAGTTGTCATACTACAGATTACTCTAAGAAAAAAATAGTCATCCTGAAGGATCTGAATGCTGCTTTTCAACTGAAAACTCCTTTAAAGTTGACATGGAGAACTTTTTTAAGCATAATTTTTCATCAGCAAAGCACCATGCTTTAATTTTGTAGTCATCTTATGCACAGGTAAAATAAATAATTCCATGCTCAATTACTCATTTTCATAGGCAAATGCCCAATTTTGCAAGAAATAGCCTCTAGCAGGTGAAAAGAATATGTTTACAAGAAAAGAATTTATTAGAAGTCTAAATTCTTTAAAAGTATATGTTAGAGATCATTAATGCCAAGTTGTTGTCATCAAATAATTTTTATCCCTCAACAGAGAGTTCAGGAACTGACATTTTATACTATCATGTGGAAATGTCACAGAAATCCCAGCATATTTCAGAAGGTAAATTTGAAGACCTCAGTTTCGGCTGTCACATGAAGGACAGTGCTATCAACTGAATGTTCATCGTCCCCCAAATTCTTATGTTGAAATCCTAACCCCCAGTGTTATGGTATTGGGAGGTGGGAACTTTTGTATCTGATTAAATCACAAATGGGACTAGTGTCCTTTTATGACAGACCCCAGAGAATCCCCTTTCCTCCACATGAAGACACTGTGAGAAGATGGCCTCTGTGAACCAAGAAGCAGGATCTCACCAGACACCAAATTTGCTGGCTCCTTGATCTTGGACTTCCCAGTCTCCAGAACTGTGAGAAATTAATTTTTGTTGTTTATAACCCACCCAATCTATGGTGGTCTGTTATAGCAGCCCTAATGGACTAAGACAGGCAGTGACCTCAGTCTATGTCTTTCCACCGATAAGCCCTAAATCCCTTAGATGACTTGAATGTAATGAATAATATTCACAAATCTATATGGCCTGTAAGAGTTATCAAGTTTCATATTAAAATTTAAATTACAGAAATAATGCATAGTTTTGTAACGAAAAATGAACATATGTATGCAGGGCTGATATGTGATAATTCAATTTTCTCAGTCTTATTTAGTGTTTAGAATAACATGCTAGACTGTTTTCAGGTCTTCTAGAGCAATGAAAAGATAAGCTCCCTCTCAAAAAAATTCAAAAGGGCTTCCCTGGTGGTGCAGTGGTTGAGAGTCCTCCTGCCGATGCAGGGGGTGCCCCGGTCCGGGAAGATCCCGCATGCCGCGGAGCAGCTGGGCCCGTGAGCCATGGGCGCTGAGCATGCGCGTAAAAAAAATTCAAAAGATCCCCACAAAGCACACAGGGTTATGCTTTTTATAGCATCAAGATGGTCTTTGTAAGCCTCAGTGTCCTCAGTATAAGCAATGAAAAACTTAAGTGTGTGGGCAAAATTTTGTAGGACTAGGCGGTAAATCATGGTATATCCATCAGGACAGTAGCTACCAGAGGGGACCCCATTTTGTTAGCCAAATGCTTCTTCCCAGGTATATATCTTAATTTATTCACCATGTATCACACTTTATCACATTCAGCATTGCAATATTAAGTTCATTTTTTTAAATCAATAAATGACAGCTTATGACCTCAAAATATCAGTCATTTTAGTTTTTTCTTATGCATGATTTCTCTACCTTGAACACTTCTTTGTCAGACAATTTATTTTGCTGTTTTAAAGCAAAATTCTAATATTATGTATCATGAAAATCAAGGTATTTCTCATAATTTTACAAAAACCACAATGTCTTCAGTGCACTGAGACTCTTTTTTATTGGTTCTCAGAATATCAGTATTTTTTTCTGGAACAACCTAAAGAAATATTCTTCACACCAAAAATATTCCCTTTTGATTTTCTACATTGAATAATAAAAATGGAGCAGATGCTATGTGCTATGTCAAGTACATTTGGAGTACCCCATTTTATTTTCTTTTTATTCACAATTATTATAATTAAAAAGAAACTTCCATATATATATAGAGAGAGATTTACTATATACCAAAAATAGTGTAGAAAGAGATGAAAGAAAATATGAAACAAATATATTGATCTCTAATATTCCAAAGTGATTTTAACCTACTTCCTCTTATTTGCCTTCATATATACCCTATGTATTAGGCATTATCATCCACATTTTATGGTTTGAAGAATGATACCGAAATAATAGTAACTAATTCAGAAATTCACAACTGGTAAGCAATAGAGATGGGATTCAGACTCTTGTCAAATTAGTCATCTTTCTACTCTAGAAAGTCAGATGACTGGGAATATCACACTAAATGAATGAGCAGAGAGCTCCAGGACCCAGCAGAGGGGAATAATAATTCCACCTAGAAGATCAGAGAATTGTCTTTGGAAGAGTCAGTATCTCATCTAAATTGTGAAGGATGAGTACAAGTTTGATAATCAGAATAATCCAAGAGGAAGGCTTTGTATGTTAAGGCAATCGCATGGGAATAAATATGGAGACACAACATGTCAATATGTGGAGGAAAGTCCTATGTGGTAGAATGTAATTTGGGCTGAAGTACAGGTAATGAGAGGTAGGTGAAGTAGGGCCATTTCATGGAACCATATGGTGGGGATAGGGTTTGAGTGTTGCGAAAGAGAGTTCAAAATTATTGTCTAAACCATCATGGAAGGATTTTAGGTAGAGTTGGTATAAATTGCCTCACAGAGATATCCTTTTGTTGGGTCTTTTTTATGGTGGTGGGAGAGACCTGACATATTGCCCCATGGGTAACAAGCGTTTGATTTTTGAAAGGTTAACATGGGTAGATTGTTGCAGGTAATCTATTAACTCTGAAGCTTAACTGTGTTCACCCACACACACACCCCGCATCCCCTACCCTATTCAGCTTTAAGAGTCAGCAGCTGTAGCGATTGTGTTTGCTCTATAAATCCAAACTTTCTACGCAATGGGCTATTCAAGGGGATGCGCTTGGGTAGCAGGTTATAAGTAAACACATTTGGCTGAACATCTAAATCCATATTCTTTAAGAAATTATATGAGTAATTAAGGGTGGCTTTTGTATTTTCATCTGTCTCTCTTCTTTGTCTTAACTTCTGGTTGGTTCGAAACCCTGGAAAGGAAGAAGGTTGTTTGCTATTTCCCTTCAAATAAAATCTTGAATTCCTTATCTTAGGAAGTTGACCCTAGCAGGACAATAGAACATAGTTTGAAATACAAATAAAATTAGCAATAGTGAGATCATATGTGAGGCTATGGCACCAAGTAGCTGGGAGGATAAAAATAAAAGTTATGAAACACATTAAGAAATTAAATCAGCAAACATTTATATAAGCAATCACATTGGAAAGGGGAAGAACCAACTGCATTGGTTTAAACAATATGGCTTTATAACACAAAAACCTTAACCAGTTTGGACCTGTATCATTGATATAGGCCCTAATGAAAAAAACGTAAATCAAGTTGTTATTTTGTTATGTTTCACATTCCTTATATGCAAAGAGAATCAGAGAAGAAGGGAAGGGGTACCCACATTTACTAATGTTGCAATTTAAGTTTGAACATCAAGTAATATCATGCAGGCACTATCTATCACAGATAAGGATAAATATTTTTCTAAATAATTGGAACAATTTGCCCAAGCCCTTTTTTAGTGGGTAATTCAAAACTTAGCCCTTATATACTTTATGTGATTGTATAGGAAAATATAAAGGAGAAGGAAAATACACAGGAGAATAACATCAATCAACTAATGTAATTCTCCTTTGTATTTTAAATTAATTAAATTAATTAACGTCTTACATTTTTTATACGTTACTCTCCTAAGACTTTAAGTACCCACCTTTACAAAGACATTTGGTGAGGCTCATTGCTTCTGTCATGTGGTAGTACATTATGAAACTGTGGTTAAACTAAGATGTTCCAAAAAGAAATGGAATTAAATTTTATTTGGTATGTAACGCTGGAGACTTTCTATATGTTATTGCATCCAGTCGCAAAATGAGACATTATTAAAGATAATGAAATAGGCTAGGAGTTATTAAATGAATGGCCAAAGTTCACAAACTGCTTTCAGTGTGGATACAAATTACTGATGTTGAAAATACTAGTAAGATGTGTATTGGATCAAATCAGACATCTAACTTTAATTCCTTTATTTCTTTCATCTGTTAATATTGCATAACACTGCATTCCCTCTAAAATGTCAGCAAATCGTGCCAGCAAGATGAGCCTAAAGATTTCTGTCCAGTTGCCTCAACCAGAATTATGGAACTGCTATAATCAGCCTAGATTTTCAGGGCAATTTTTAATGATATTTCATAATAATGAGAAGCACACTAGAAATAATTTATTTTTCTTATATCAACAATAGCCCTTCTCCTTTGAAATCATAAAGTTTAGAGATGAAAAGGACATTAATGATTCTCTAAGCCTGCTGTAAATAAAATATTTGACTTCTCACACAATATTCCTGTCCTCACCACCAATGCTGAAACCACAACAACCTGAAGTAATCCATTCCATATTTCCCAGTTCTTACTGAAACTCCTGCTGCAAATTTCATTCATATCCAGCGATACCTATGTCTGCCAACCACATACATGCGTACATTCTATCAGCCAGAAAGCCCAGACAGGGAAATTCAGAACCAAGAATACAATCCAGGAAGAAACTTCTGAGTGCGTGGAGGTTGTCAAGTCCCATGTGGAGGGACCAGAAGGACACTGACCCAGGGAGGCACATGTGGTGTGTATATCTGAAAGGCAAATCCATTCAGAAGACTGGATTAAGAAGAAAAGAAAGGCAAAAAGAAGTAGATATCATCTGACACTGAGACAGAAGCCAATACAGTTAGGTACAAGCAGGGCTGACTATATAATTTGTGGGACCCAGTGCAAAATGAAAATGCAGGGCCTTTTGTTCAAGAAGTTAGGAAAAGAGTGCTGTAAAGGTACTAAAATATAAAGCTTTACCTTTCTTCCATGGTCTGTGCCTTGACTTATCATAGTGGTTTAATTTGGTATTTAATATCATTCTAAGTGCTTTTTAAATTATTGATACTAGCAAAATTTTCTGTTATTCTTGATAGTGTACAATGTTAGTTCTAAATACAAATATAAGTGCATTCAACTCACTTTTGGAAACACCAAAATGACACAGTTTGTATCTTATAGCTCATTCTTAGAGGTTACCTCTGGCTGGTCCAAGTTATACCTGGGGAGGATGGAGGAAGGAAAAGCATTTTTTTGGCCAGGCATATAGACATCCTGAGGGACACTGCCTTGGAGATGGGAGTACCAGGATATGCACACCCTCACCGCTGCCCCTGACACCCAGTCTGTGATTAGAGGGCCCTGGAAGCCCTAGCTAGGACCTGATACTGCCAGCTTCCCCCTTCTAAGAGTCACCAGCCAGACTGATGCCCAACCCCTGCTGGGGCAGAAGCTGAGGAATTTAAAGCAGTCATCCCCCTTCCTAGAGCCCCAACCTACCTCAGAAGGGCTAACTCCTCCCACCCTTAACAGGTGGCCTCTGGCTGTGGACTGGATGCACCTGGAGTCGCCAACCATGGGTGGCAATGACTCTAACCAGTTTCCCCCTAAAGACACCCAAAGAACAGGTGCCTGACACTGGACTCTGACCACAGTCCCCTGAGTTGCACTCATACCCAGGCCCCCACTGAGGAATGAAGGGCCAAAGTAGAATGTGGACTCTCCCCTTTCCCTGCCCCACCTCGCACAGCAGAAAAGAAGACCTCTTGTTCCAGGTGGGGTGCCAGAAAGCAAGGGAGTGGGCAACTGCAAATCTACACAGGATGGCTGGGAGGCAGGACTGTATTTGCTCTGAGACTCCATGCCTCCCAAACCCCCTCCAGCCATATTTAATTGTGCCCCTGGAATTCACTTCCAAAACACAAAGTCAAAGATAATAAGACTGTCAAGACAGTGACAACAGGGTGTTAAACCAAGCTCGGGACCCTTCTGAGCTGGGGCCCTGTGTGACTGCAGAATTCACATGCCCACAAAGCCAACCTTGGGTGTAGGTCAGGTAATGTTTGATGGACACACGTGTGTGAAAAAGTCATCAAGTCAAATTTCTGGCAAGTGTCCGGGTCCTGGTTGAGAGAAGGAAGATCTCCTTCCTCTTTCACTGCCTCTAAATAGGTCATTAATGTCACAGCCAAATCATCCACCATATTTGTACTTCCCTTATTTTGTCTCGAATAGGTTTGGAGCCATAGTTCAGTTGCCAGAGCTGACTCCACAAATGTGTATAAATATGATCACCTTCCATGGTTTAAATACTGTGAAGTTAGGAGGCCAGGCAGAACATTAAACATTATGTGGCAAGACCACATAATCTAAGAAGACTTTCAGAAATTCAAATGAACGTTCCCAAATTAGCTACATTTCTCCCATTTGTTTTGTATCATTGGACTAATAGAGCACATATTCCAAAGCATATTAAAACTATGGTGAGAGACACTATGGAAATATGTAGGTAGATACAAGAGTTTATGTTTTGAAGACTATTAATAGCTCAATAAAGTGATAGTTTATCAAAAACAAAATAATTATATCAATGTTCAACTAGTTCAACAAATTATTTCTTGAGTGAAGTTGGCTGGATGAAGTACTATGGAGGAATAGGAGGGGGCAAAAAATGTATAATTACCATCCTCCAGAAGTTTGAAACATTTCCCTTCTGCCTTTATTTGGTGGAAGTAAAAAAATTTATATATTTTGTAAAAATCTCTTTCAAAAATGACAAAAAGGAGCATTGGTAGAGAAACTTGATATAGTTGAATGCCATATTTTTATAATTTCTGATATTTTTTATTGCTACTGGTATATACCTACTTCAAAAGTCTGCTCGATATTGATTTTCTAGAAGTGGATATAGGACCTTGGGAAAACTACACAGTGTAATGTGACTTAGCTGAATATATTTGTATGTATGTGACATTAATTTTTAGTCAATACTGAGTACCAATCTAAAGGGGAAAGACAAGTTAGAAAAATAATAAGAACTTGGAAATCATGGTTGGAGAGTTAGAGCATCTTCAGCGTATTTCCTTGGGGCTAGTCCTCGGGTACTTTGTGGGTGTTACTAATTCTCTCCTCTTTTCGCATCTCCACCCCGACCCTTTTCCACACTGACTCAATCCAGGGTCACTGACAGTCCCTTTCAATTTGGACCTGACATAACAGTCCCAGTTACTGGGGAAACTAATCACAGCTAGGCCTATTTAGCTAGTGGCTATTTATCAGAACACTTTGCTAAGCAAATTGATTTTTTATAAAGTTGTCAGAGGGCATATTTAACTACTTTTTTTTTTTTCGGTTGAATTTTTTTTTTAACATCTTTATTGGGGTATAATTGCTTTACAATGGTGTGTTAGTTTCTGCTTTATAACAAAGTGAATCAGTTATACATATACATATGTTCCCATATCTCTTCCCTCTTTCATCTCCCTCCCTCCCTCCCTCCCTATCCCACCCCTCCAGGCGGTCACAAAGTTAACTACTTTGAAACAGACTATCTGCAAGCTTGTGAATACAAAACTGGTACACTGTGTAAGTTAATTAAAATTATTTTTCATTTCTTATTCACAGTAGTGCCTTCAATAGACCACATTTAATTTCTTTTCTATATTTTCTATATTTTTAAACCAACAATTTAGAGAATTTATGAAAATGTAGGTGACAATATTGTACTTTATTATGATTATGTGTATTATCTGTGTATAAATTAATAAAATAGAAAATACCTCAAATTTAATTATTTGCCTTAACAAAGTGTTCAAATGTCAAATGAAGCTAATAAACACGGGGCTCTGGGCTTCCCTGGTGGCATAGTGAGTAAGAATCTGCCTGCCAATGCAGGGGACACGAGTTCAAGCCCTGGTCTGGGAAGATGCCACAGAGTAACTAAGCCCGTGCACCACAACTACTGAGCCTGCACTCTAGAGCCTGTGAGCCACAGCTACTGAGCCCACACGCCACATCTACTGAAGCCCGTGCACTCTAGAGCCTGTGCTCTGCAGCAAGAGAAGCCATGTAGTGAGAAGCCCACACACCGCAACGAAGAGTAGCCCCTGCTCGCGGCAACTAGAGAAAGCCCGCACACAGCAATGAAGACCCAACACAGTCAAAAACTAATAAATAAATAAATAAAAGTAATAAATAAAATAAATAAATTTATAAAGCAAACAAACAAAAAAAAACCACAGGACTGTGAGATCACAGAGCCATAAAGAAATCTGAATTGCATGTTCATACAAAAAGTTATTTTCTTTTAACATGAATAGCATATTCCCTGTCTTCAAAATATTTTAAAAACCAGTTGTTGTCAGAACTCTGCATTTGAAAAATAGGATAGAGAAGATGGGAGGGAGACGCAAGAGGGAGGAGATATGGGGATATGTGTATCTGTATAACTGATTCACTTTGTTATAAAGCAGAAACTAACACACCACTGTAAAGCAATTACACTCTAATAAAGATGTTAAAAAAAAAAAAAGAAGGAGAGTGGATACACATTCAAGGGAAGAAAATAAACTACAGTGCAGTAACTTATTTTTAACATCCAGAGACAGATGGCAGATGGCTTTGATCTCATCTGGACGTTAATAAAACTTTGAGGAAGTTAGCTCCCCCCACCTAAATTGCATGCCAAAGGTCACTGCCACCCTCAAACACCTCTTCCGTCCATGTTGATTTTTATCTAGGAATGATTTCAGTGACTTTCGCACAGGCAAGTTACACCTTTCACTGTGTTGAGTATTACTTTAGATGTCTCAAAGACTTAAGCTAAATTGTCTTTTTCTGTTTATCACTGTAATGGTTTTTCTGGTGTGATATCATTCACATTATCTTTTAATTTCTTAGCGCCATAGGGTACAAGCTGTCTGTGATTGCGTCTGTCATGAATTCCTCAGACAGAAAGGATTGTGGCTTGGGATGAGTGCTACAAAGAAGCTTTAGTTCTGCCATCACTCTATTTCACAGAAATTAGGGCAAGGGCTTAACATTTTTGGATACCATCTGAATTGGAAAATGTAAATGGACACTTTCAGCATCATAGCAATGAAAGGAAATATAGAATATTGAAAGGAGCTTAGCTGATGACAATAGGTCTTATAGAAATATACAATGAAATAAAATATCATTCCAAATGAACACTAAGCCCTTGTGGGAAGTGATTTGATATGGAAAAGAAACCACTCTGAATGTGATGCAGTCTCTTCCTCTGCAATTCTGTAATGGAAAACAGTGGGGTCATCAATTTGTTTTTATTTTATTTTTAATCTAGAAAAGTATTGATTTTCCCTTTAAAGCTTAAAAAAGTAGTCTCACATTATCCTCCTTTAGAAAATTCTTCAGCAGCTTTTCAGAACTACACAATTTATTTTTTTCTAAATACATGTTCTAGTTTCAAAACCATTAATATCTTAATCTTACTACATTTAGATCTAAGCAATAGTTTTTATAAACCATTATAACTATATATATATAACTAGGTATATAACTATACTATATATAACTATATATAGAGCTATGTATATGTGTGTGTATATATATATATATATATATAATACTTTTCTACCCAAAATGGAGCATTCTGTACTAGCCTCCAATAATGGACTTTCCATTGCCAACTTGCTAGTAAATATGTGGGTTTTCACGTGGTCATTCTAACATGTGTAATGTTCAAACAATTAAGAGATTGCTAATTAGATGTTATTTTATGTTAGCTTTAAAGAATCGGATACGGCTTCCCTGGTGGCGCAGTGGTTGGGAGTCCGCCTGACGATGTAGGGGACGCGGGTTTGTGCCCCGGTCCAGGAGGGTCCCGCGTGCCGCGGAGCAGCTAGGCCCACGCGTCCGGAGCCTGTGCTCCGCAGTGGGAGGGGCCACAGCAGTGAGAGACCCGCGTACCGCAAAAAAAAAAAAAAAAAAAAAAGCAGATAATCGACAACACAAGTCATTCCTTAATAGTTCTATAATCCTTTCAGGAGATAGCAGATATATTTCAATTAAAAATCACAAGCAGTAGATATTTTACATACTAACTGATAATCAGATTAAAGATGATTATAATGGCATCCAAGAAATACATATTTGAGGGTTGGAATAGTTGAAGAGGCATTCAAAGATGCCGTTATACAATTGACCCTTGAACAATACAGGTTTGAACTGCAAGGGTCCAACTATCTATGGATTTTTTTCAATGGTAAATACTACACTACTACATGACCTGCAGTTGGTTGAATCTAAGAATTCAGAACCACGGATATGGAGGAAATGTGGATAGGAAGGGTCAACTTTAAGTTATACGTGGATTTTCAACTTTGTGGAAGTTTGGTGCCCCTAACCCCCAAGTTGTTGAAGGGTCAACTTTAATTTGAAATTTTAAGGAAAACAAGCAGAATTTAATGGGCATTCCAAGTGGGATTTACTTTATAACCAACTATCAGTAATACAAATGCAAATGATAGTTAAAGAAAAAATAAACAGGGAGGGAGGGGAGCAAGATGCTAGTGATTGCAGAGAAGCAGGCAGAATTGGAGATTATGTGTTCTATCCAAATGCAACAATGCATACATAGTTTAAACAGCCTTGTGGGAATATGGACCCATGTCGACAAATTTGTGATATTATAATAGAGGTAAAATACAGATGGTTATAGGAAATCCTTTAGAATTTAAATTCAGGAAGTTAAACCTGGTGCAAGTAATGCAAAACACTTCACTGGGCAAAATCCTGCCTATGGACCATCAGTTTGTAATCTTACTTGTATTTGATAAGTGAAAGAGTCATTTGGGCATATACCAAGTAACCGCCACTCAGTTAAGGGAACCGCCATAATAAGGGAAATGCAAAGATATCATCTTTCCCCTATCAGATTTGCAGAAGTCAAAAAGTTTTATACCACATTGAACAGGTAAAAATGTGAAAAACAAACATTATAGAAGAGGGTAAATTTGGTAGTATCTATCAAAATCCAAAACATAGATAACTTTTCAACCAGTGATTTTTCTTCTTAAATCTTGCAGATTTAAAATGTGAAATGATAAACATGAATTTTTTCCCATCACTTTTTAATAACAAAATTCTAACTGGCCTAAATATTCATTAATAGAGCACTGGCTAAAGTAATTACAGTACATCTATAAAGCAAAATACCATGCTGTTAGGGAAAATAATGAGAAAGGTCTGCATGCATTATCATCTGGAGTATTCTCCAAGGTCTATGATTAAATGAAAATGCAAGGAGAGGCAAAGTGTCTCTATTGTTTCCATTTGTTATAAAAAGAAAAATGATACACATTTGATTTTACATTCAAAATACTCTGGAAAAATACAATAATTTTTTAATAACACTGACTTTCTCTAGCAAAGGAGCCTGAGATATTTGGGGTCGAGGAGAAAATGTTTCACATGTACTTTGTATTCTTTACATTTTTGAATCATATGAATGAGTTATTTTTAAAGTTAAGTATATTTTTTTACAAGTGAACTGTCATGATAAAGCTTTGTTGAGGGCGCTTCCCTGGTGGCGCAGTGGTTGAGAGTCTGCCTGCTGATGCAGGGAACACGGGTTCGTGCCCCAGTCCGGGAAGATCCCACATGCTGCGTAGCGGCTGGGCCTGTGAGCCATGGACGCTGAGCCTGTGCGTCCAGAGCCTGTGCTCCGCAACGGGAGAGGCCACAACAGTGAGAGGCCCGTGCGGACCACAAAAAAAAAAAAAAAAAAAAAAAAAAAAAAAAAAAAAAAAAAAAAAAAAAAAAAAAAAAAAAAAAAAAGCTTTGTTAATTATTAAGCATTATGTAAATGTAGGAGTTTGTTTCATATTTTATTGCCATTAGACACTACCTAGTTGTGAAACTATTTTTAATGGTTAGGCAATAGAAATTTTAAATTACATTTAGTTTATTACAAACGCTCATTGCAAGAAATGTGGGAAGGCATAAGGCTAATAAATTTAATATACAAAGAACTCTCTGCAAATTGCCAAAAACAATTCCAACATATGAAGACAATTTATAAAGGAGGAAATGCAAATGGCTGTTAAACATATGAAAAGATATTCAGCACCACTAGTAAACAAAATAGTGAAAATCATAGCAATGATATAATCCCTTTCACTCTTTAAAATGACAACAGTTATAAAGATTAAGAACGTTGAGCGATACAGTATGTAGTGAAACAGGTAGCCTTATGAATTACTGGTAGAAGATTAAATTACTACCACATATTAGACTGGACTAAGTTGGACAAAAGGAAGATTATTTTTCTTTCTTTTCCTTTTCCTTTTTGGAAAAGTAATATATTTACATGATTGACATAATTCAAAATTCACAAGATACAAAGGATAGATAGTGAAAAGTTTGCCTCACACTATTTTTCCCTTGTCACCCTCCCAGTTCCTCCTTCTGAAGGCAACCAATGCCATCATTGCTTTTTAAAAATTTTTAGAGACATATGTATGTATATGTACATGTATGTACGTATGCCTCTAAAAAAGGCATATGGAGGCATATGTGTGTATACGTGCATATGTATTTATTTTCATATTATATAGTCATGTATATAACAAATTAACTCCTTTTCTTATACCTGTGGTAGCTTACTGCATATATTGTCTAATATATATATATATATATATATATATATATATATATATTTTAACCTATCAACATCATTCTTTTTTTGGTGGTGCTGTGGGGATGGCTGCATATTACAATGTGTGAAAGTACCATAATTTATTTGTCATTGTTTTTTGTGAATATTTGGGCTCTTTACAATCTGCTACTATTTTGAACATTGCACTGAATAAGTATACACGTATTTAATTTCAAAAAGAAAAAAAAAAGGAGAAAGCAAAATTTTACAACATTAGAAAAAAGACTGGGGACATAAACTCAGATAAATTAAAAAAAAAACAAGAATCATAACTTCGCTCAATTTATATTAATGGATTTTAATACTTTAAAGATTGGTATATTGACTGTGTAAAATGCTGACTGGCTCAACATAATTTAGAAAAATCTAAATAGACAATTACCATAAGAATATTTAAGAATTGGGGCTTCCCTGGTGGCGCAGTGGTTGAGAGTCCGCCTGCCGATGTAGGGGACACAGGTTCGTGCCCCAGTCCGGGAAGATCCCACATGCCGCGGAGCAGCTGACCGCTGAGGCTGCGCGTCTGGAGCCTGTGCTCCACAACGGGAGAGGCCACAACAGTGAGAAGCCCGCATGCCACAAAAAAAAAAAAAAAA
>NW_006793902.1:2143170-2155558 GCF_000442215.2 Lipotes vexillifer
GTATTTGAAAATTCCTCACTACCTTCACTCACTACTTCAACTTTCAAATCTATCCTGTGACAAAATCAAAGAAACACACCCAAAAGATTTCATTAGTGAATGATTACAAGTTTTTCAATGAATGGATAATTCTGAATCTACTTAATCTATTCCAAGAAAGAGCAGAGAAAGCAATGCTCCCAACCTATTGTT
Source organism: Lipotes vexillifer (assembly GCF_000442215.2). Taxonomy (NCBI): domain Eukaryota; kingdom Metazoa; phylum Chordata; class Mammalia; order Artiodactyla; family Lipotidae; genus Lipotes; species Lipotes vexillifer. The sequence continues at coordinate 2,143,363 of NW_006793902.1, forward strand.
GTGAAGTCAGCAGAATCGTAACTGCAAAACCTATATTTAAGAGTATGAATAAAGATACTGAGAGCAAAGTCATAGATATTAATCTATGTGTTTATCTAGATATTACCTAGATAATAATCATATTCAAAAATATAGGAAATTATCTAAATATTTATCATAGATATTATCTAGATATTTATCATATTAAAAAATATTATACAACATTATGTGTAAGTACTGTGCATACAAGTAAATATACTAAAACACACCCAGGAAGTGTCTAACTTTCATGATAGTAGGCACCTACATGAAGGGAACTAAGAGAAAGGAAAAGGGGCTATTTGCAATGTTTTATTTATTTATTTATGTATTTATTTTTTTTAACATCTTTATTGGAGTATAATTGCTTTACAATTGTTTGTTAGTTTCTGCTTTATAACAAAGTAGATCAGCTATACATACACATAAAATCCCCATATCTCCTCCCTCTTGCATGTCCCTCCCACCTTCCCTATCCCACCCCTCTAGGTGGTCACAAAGCACTGAGCTGATCTCCCTGTGCTATGTGGCTGCTTCCCACTAGCTATCTATTTTATAAACAACTAGCTCAACTTCTAGATACAAAATCAGCAAAAAAAATAAATATGCACATATGGTCATAATAAGCACATTGCAAGAATAATCATAGCAGCATCATATTTAAAAATAAAAATAAAAATAAAAAAATACAGGGGCTTCCCTGGTGGCACAGTGGTTTGGAGTCTGCCTGCCAATGAGGGGGACGTGGGTTCATACCCCGGTCCAGGAGGGTCCCATGTGCCACAGAGCGGCTGGGCCCGTGGGCCATGGCCGCTGGGCCTGTGTGTCCAGAGCCTGTGCTCCGCGGTGGGAGAGGACATGGTAGTGGGGGGCCAGCGTACCGCAAAAAAAAAAAAATTTTTTTTTTAAATTAAAAAATTAAAAAACAGGAGTGATGTCAGAAACATGGCAGAGTGAAAAACTACCTCTGTTCCTCCCCTTCAATCTACAACTAGTAAAACATCCACAACTCAACAAAAGTGCCTCTGCCCAACAAAACAGGACACTGGAGAATTTGACACATCTGTACATCTAAAGGTGGGTGGGCTGGAATACAGAGGAGGCAGAATTGAGGAAACAGCTGAGATGGGGCCTGCAATCCCAGCCCTCTGACCTCAATAGCAGAGCCCACAGCTTCAGAGAGCCCAGTAGCATCGAGCAGGGAAAGTGGCACACAGGGTTCTGGCCACATAGAGCTGCACTGTACCAGTGCCTGCAAATATAGGTAACTGGGCAGCAATAGCAGTGGGGCCTGGGACCTGTCCCTCTGGCTACTGAGGTTCCCACAATCCTGGTTCCCACCCCATTATCCCATCTGCAGAGGCAGAGCCCAAAAACCTTACAGCAATGGCATGGCTTCCCTCCCCCACAAAATCCCCTCTCTCCATGAGAGGGAGGATACAGGATCTGCTAAAACACAGAGCTTGTGTTTTAGCGAATCCTGGATGCAAGGAAAGAGCCCACCATCTTGGTGATAACCGTGGCTCTGACAGAAGGAAGACAGCAAGGACCTCCATGGCATAAGAAGCCACAATGAAGGCACAGAGCAACATCTCTTACAGAGAAGGTGGAGGTTGGAAAATGTCACTCAAATATAACCAGAGGCAGCTCAGGTAAAAGAAATCAAAAACTCTTGTGATGGTACCACTACTGGAAAACAGAAGAAAGGACTCAAACTCCTAACCTGTTATTTAATTTCCAATGTGCCAGCAGAGAAACAATTCATCAAGAAACATGAAAAATCTCAGTAACGCTATACCACAAAAAGAAAATTACAGTTCTCCAGAAATCAAATGTAAAGTCACGGAATGCAATCTTAACTGTTGAAGAATTCAAAATAGCTGTCATGGAGAAACTCAGTGAGATATAAGAAAACTCAGAAAGGCAGTTTCACAAGTTCAGGAATAAAATTCATGAACAAAAGGTATACTTTACCAAAGAGATTGAAGTTCTAAAAAATAATCAGACAAATTCTGGAGCTAAGAACACAATACACAGGATGAAGAGTGCATTAGAAAGCATTTAAAACAGACCATATGGAAGAGAGAATTAGTGAGCTTGAAGATAGAAATCGAGAAATAAGAGAAATAAGATATGAAAAAGCCAAGGAAATACTGTGAGAATAATCTGACTCTTTTAGAGGGCAACATTAGGATAATGGATATCCCAAAAAGAGAAGAGAGGGAGAAGGGAGCAGAGAGATTATTTAAAGAAATAATAGCTGAGAACTAACCAAATGTGGGAAGGAACTTGATATACGTATTCATGAAGCTAAGATAACACCTAATTACCTCAATGCAAAAAGACATTCTCTGACACCATAATATTAAAATTGTCAAAAGTCAATGACAAAGAATTTTAAAGGCAGCCAGGGAGAAAAGGATGGTAACCTACAAAGGAACCCCCACTAGGCTATCAGCAGATTTCTCAGTAGAAACCCTACCAGCCAAGAGGGAGTGGAATGACATTCTCAAGATACTGAAAGATAAAAACTGTCACCCAAGAATACTCTTTCCAGCAAAGTTATCATTCAGATATGAAGGAGAAATAAAGACTTTCGCAGATAAATGAAAACTGAGGGAGTTCATCAACACTAAGTTCGCCTTACAAGAGATGTTGAAAAGAACTCTTCTACCAGAAGGAAAATGGCAAAAATACACAAAACTTTGAGCAAGACAATCAATAAACAGAACCATAAAATTGCAACTCTTCAGAATAGGTTTTTAAACACATTATTATAGTATAAAGGTTAAAGAGGGAAAAATAGAAAGCAGAAAAGTAACTATAGGTGTATCAGTTTGGTAATAAACTCATAACATAAAAAGGGATAATTTAAGACAACAAAAACTTAGAAGGGGAAGAGGAAAAGGATGGAACTTGTATAGGTAACTGAAGATAAGATGCTATTAGCAGAAAAAAAACCCTATTTTATCTATGAGTTGCTTTATACAAACCTCAGAATAACAACAAAATATAAACATAGAGCAGAAGCACAAAATATAAAAAAGAGGAAACTGAGTAAAAGGTCATAGAAAACCACCAAACCAAAATGACAGACAGAAACACAAGGAAAAAGAAACAATGGAGATACAGAGCAACAAGAAGACAAAAGATAAAATGGCAGTACAAAGTCCTCATCTATCAGTAGTCACCTTGAATGTAAGTGGATTAAATTCACCAATCAAAAGACTCAGAATGGCTAGATAGGTGAAACAAACAAAACCCAACAATATGCTGCTTCCAAGAGACACATCATAATAGTAGGGGACTTTAACACGCCACTTATATCGATGTATAGATCAGACAGAAAATAAACAACGAAACAGTGACCTTAAATGAAACATTAGACCAGATAGACTTGATAGATTTGTAATGAACATTTGATCCAAAAGCAACAGAATACACATTCTTCTCAAGTACACATGGAACTTTCTTGAACGTAGACTATAAGCTAGTATATGAAATGTCTCACATTACATTACAGTGTTGTGTTAAATTCAAGAAGAGTGAAATCATATCAAGCATCTTTTCCAATCACAATGGAATGAAACTAGAAATCAAGAAGAAGACTGGAAAAATCACAAATATGTTGAGACTGAACAACATGCTACTGAACATGTTGGGCCAACAAAGAAGTCAAAGGAGAAATCAGAATTTACCTGAAGACAAATGAAAATGAAAATATGACATACCAAAATCTATGGTATACAGCAAAAGTGGTTCTAAGAGAGGAGTTTATAGTAATACAGGCCTACCTCCAGAAACAAGAAAAATCTCAAATATACAATCTAACCTTACACCTAAAAACACTAGACAAAAAAGAACAAATGAAGCCCAGGGGTAGTAGAAGGAAGGAAATAATAAAAGTCAGAGCAGAAAGAAATGCATAAAGAACTCATACAACTCAACAAAAAAACCCCAAACAACCCTGTTAAAAGGGGGCAGGGGGACTGAACAGACATTTTTCCAAGGAAGATGTACAGATGGCCAACAAGCAAATTAAATGATGTTTACCATCACTAATTATTAGGCCTATGCAAATCAAAACCACACTGAGATATCACCACACACATGTCAGAATGGCTGTCATCAAAAAGGCAAGAAATAACAAGTGTTGGCAAGCATATGGACAAAAGGGAACCCTCAGACACTGTTGGTGGGAATGTGAAATGGTGCAACCACTGTTGGAAGACAGTATGGAGATTCGTCAAAAATTAAGAATAGCACTACTGTGTGATCCAGCTATCCCACTTCTGGGTGTTTATCCAAAAATATAGAAATACTAATCCAAAAAGACACCTACACCCACACGTTCATCACAGCATTATTCACAATAGCCAAGATATGGAGGCAACCTAATTGTCCATCAACAGATGAAGGGATAAAGAAGATGTGGTACGTATATACAATGGGCATGAAAAAGATGTTATCTTGTCATTTGGGACAACATAGACAGACCTCGAGGATATTATGCTAAGTGAAATAAGTTAGACAATGAAAGACAAATACCATATGATTTTACTAATATGTGGAAAATAAAAAGCTAATAAACAAATAAAAACAAAATAAATGAACTAACCAAACCAAACGTGTAGATACAGAGAACAGAGAATTTGTTACCAAAGGGGAAGATGGGAAGGGCAAAATGGGTGTAGAGGATCAACCATGTTGTGATGGATGGAAAATAAATTTTTGGCGGTGAGCACATGATAGGGTATACAGAAGGAGAAATACAACACTGTACACATGAAACTTATATAATGTTATAAAACAATGATACCTCAATAAAGCAAACAAAGTCAAAACCACCTATATGTCTACCAAAGGAGAATGATAAACATTTTTAAATTCATTTTTTATTGAAATATAGTTGATTTACAGTGTTGTGTTAATTTCTGCTGTACAGCAAAGTGACTCAGTTATATACATATACACATTCTTTTTTATATTTTTTTCCATTAAGGTTTATCCCAGGATATTAAATATAGTTCCCTGTTCTATACAGTAAGACCTTGTTGTTTATCTATTCTATATGTAATAATTTGCATCTACTAGCCCCTAACTTCCAGTCCACCCCTCCTTGTTGGCAACCACAAGTCTGTTCTCTATGTGTGTAAATCTGTTCCTGTTTCATAGATAGGTTCATTTGTGCTGTATTTTAGATTCTACATATAAGTGAGGTAAACTTTTTATTTTATTTAAAATGGAATAATTTGCAAAATTAAATATATCATTAAATGAATACATGTATTGTTATATATAACATAGACAAATTCCAGAAACATATTTTTGATAAAAGTAGTCCAATATAAAATAATATGAAATGTATGAATCCATTTATATAAAGTTCAAAAGAGACAAAAATCATCTATGATGTTAGCAGTCAGTTGTTAACCTTTGCAGGAATTACCTGGACAGAAGGGGATTTCTAGGATGCTGGTAATGTTGTATTGCTTGATCTAGGTTCTGATTACACACAAACATATATATTTTGTCAAAATTCATCAAGCTGTACTTATGTTTCATATTTTATTCTGTATGCAGGTTATACTTCAATATGAAATATACCTTTACTAAATTGATTGGAGGAAAATATGCAAATTAGTAAATATTAAATGTGAGTAATGCACTGCACCATTTTACATTCCTACCAGCAGTATATGAAGATACCAATTTCTCCACATCCTTGCCAATACTTGTTATTGTCTGTCTTTTTGACAACAGTCATCCTAGTTGGTGTGAAGTGGTATCTCAAAGAGGTTTTAATTTACATTTCCCTGATGGTTAATGATACGGAACACCTTTCATGAGCTTATTGGCCATTTGTATATCTTCACTGTAGAACTGTCCATTCAGAAACTTTGCCCAATTTCTTTTAAGTTATAAACTTTTAGAGCAGTTTAGTTAGGTTTTTAAAAAAGATGATCAGAAAGTACAGAGTTCCCATATACTCCCTCAGCTGTGTCCTCCACACCCTCCCCACCCTCACAGTTTACCCCTGTTATTAACATCTTGCATTAGTGTGGTACATTTGTTATAGTTGGTGAGTCAATGTTGATACTTATTATTAACTGAAGTCCATAGTTTACATTAGGTTTCGCTTTTTGTGTTGTACATTCTATGGGTTTTGATAAAATTGTAATGACATGTACTCACTTTGGAAAAGAGTTTGCAGTTACTCAAAAGGTTAAACATAGAGTTACCATATGACCCAGCAATTCCACTCCCAAGTATATACCCAAGAGAACTGAAAATGTATGTCCATACAAAAATTTGTTCACAACTGTTCATAGCAGCATTGTTCATAATAGCCAAAATGTGGAGACAACCCAGATGTCCATCAACAGATAAAATGGGTAAATAAAATGTGGTATATCCACACAATGTAATATTATTCAGCAGTAAAAAGAAATGAAGAAATGAAACATGCTGCAACATGGGTGAACCTTGAAAACATTACGCCGAGTGAAAGAAGCCAGTCATGAAAGACTACATATGCTTCCATTTATATGAAGTACCTAAAATAATAGGTAAACCCATAGAGACAGAAAGTAAATTAGTGGTTGCCTAAGTTCGGGGGGGTTGTATAGAAATTGGGAATGACTGCTAATGGGTTTTGAGGTTTCTTTTGGGGTGATGGAAATGTTCTAAAATTGATTGTGGTGATGGATGCATTACTCTGTGAATATACTAAAAACTATTGAATTCTATAGTTTAAATTGGTAAACGGTATAGTATGTGAATTATGTCTCAGTAAAGCTATTTAAAAAGTAACAAAAAATGTGAGTAGTGTAAAAACAGGTGTGTATAATATTTTCTAATACTGTCTAATTTAATACTAAATAAATTACTTTTACTTTCAAGTGTGAAGCATTGACTTCCACAGGTATTTCCCTCTTACTTTAATCTTGTAGAAAACAGAATAAAACACATGGAACAGACATTAGATGATAGGCATTGAATTTCTCTGATGCTTGGAATAAGGGAAATATTTAAAGTAAGCCCTGCACTTTTTCTAGCTTATTGAGTAGAATGAGTTCCTGGCCAGAGACCAGGGACTGAGATTCCAAAAAGATTCCAGTGGTCTTACTGGAAGCAGAGTTCGTATTTGAGGTTGAGGAGGGAGAGGGGGCTAGAAATCATGACGCTGAATAAAGAGAGATGGAAGGTGAGAGAGCGAGAGAGAAACAGAGAGAGACCCACAGATCTTCACTGAACCCACTTAAATTTTTGACTGAGTACTGAACAGCACATACAAGAAAGGAATATACTCAAAGTAAGATAAAGAATCATTAGAAAGCAATGAGCTGGAAAATTCCCAGGGTTCAGAGAGCAGAAATAGTTCATGTTTCTACCAATCAGAGTGGATAGATTTCACAATATATTGATCATTGAATATAATCTTTAGAATAGTTTCACCTTACCAGTGGGCCAATATTAGGAGTAGAATAAAGGCTACTCTGCACTCACCATAACAAAGCTTAAATACAAATCTTAGGGTAAGCAAACAGATCTTCAAGTAACTTAACTGTGAGTCAGAAAAAAGATCATCACTCTCTAAAGAAATATTATGATGTACAACACTTAACAAATTAAAATTTCAAAGGTCATTATTCAGTCAGAAATGTCAAGTGACAGGGAAATGTGATCCATAATCAAGAGGAATATCTATCAATCAAAATATATCCAGGAATGACAGACATGATAGAACTAGAAGACTATGACTTCGAAATGGTTATTATAAATCTTAGAATATACTCAAGGATGTAAAGGAAAATATGAACTTCATTAGGTGCAAAGTTGGAGATATAAAACTGAAAAATATAGTGATAAAAGAATTCCATCTCTTAAATAAGAAATATGCTGAAGAGAATTAGCAGAAAATTGAAAGCTATAGAAAAAATCAATAAAATTGAAAAAGGAATAAAACTTATGGAAACTAAATCACGGGGAAAATATCAAAAAGATTAACAGAATAGTGATCTGTATAACAATATTGTTTACTCTAACATACGAGTACTTTTTCTTCCAGAAGTGCAAAAGGTGAAGAATATATGAGAAAATAATGACTGAAAGTTTTCCAAATTTCTTTAAATTACAAACACTTAGATACAAGTTTACCAAACCTAAGAAACATAAAGACACTACTACAAGACACATTATTATCAAATTGTTGAAAATCAGTGATAAGAAAAACTTTTAAAAGCTTTCAGATTTAAAAGACACATTACAGGGCTTCCCTGGTGGCGCAGTGCTTGAGAGTCCGCCTGCCGATGCAGGAGACGCGGGTTCGTGCCCCGTTTCGGGAGGATCCCACATGCCGCGGAGCGGCTGGGCCCGTGAGCCATGGCCGCTGAGCCTGAGCCTGCGCGTCTGGAGCCTGTGCTCCGCAAATGGGAGAGGCCACGGCAGTGAGAGGCCCGCATAACGCAAGAAAAAAAAAAAAAAAAAAAAAAGACACATTACATACAGAAGAACAAATATAATAACAGTGGATTTGTTGACAAGACAAAGCGATCAACAAAATAACATTTTTAAAGTGCTGAAAAAAAGTAAATTTAAAAATTTATACCTAGTAGAAATGCCCTTCAAACATTAAGGAAAAAATAAAGATTTTGTTTTTTCAAACCAACAAAAGCTGTGAGAATTCATTGTTTTCACCTATACATTATAAGAAACATGAATGGAAGGCTACTTTTTTTCTTTTTAGCAAAAAGAAAATTATAGTAGATAGAAATGTTAACCTTGTCATCTGTACAATCTTTACCACTTGAAGTAGAAGTATTAAAAGTTAAGAATTGGTAATTAAAGTATATTAAAAACATATATAAATGAATATATGTATAATTATGAAACCACATATTATATTATATTGAATTATGACACCATATATTAAATCTTGAAAAGGTATGAATGGCCATGTTTGTGTACTGAAATAATACTTTAAACAGAATAAATAGTAAGATGCATAAAACTAAAGAATAAATTGACAAGTTGGAAAAGAGAGTGGAGAATTTTTTAAGAAAAAAATAAGGAATAAAACATATAAAAGAAATATTAAAAGATATAAGAGCTAAATATGTCAATTTCAGGACTGAAAAAAATGCCAAGAATGAATGAAAACACAGTGGAAAAAACAAAATGCAGATAAATAGACCAGAATTTGAAAATGGCAAAAGACCTCATATTGCAATTATTCATTGAGAATCAAACAGCAGAACTGAAGAGATGTCCATACAAAGACATGATATGGTGACATTTAAATTAGCAAAGGAAAATAATGCTAGAACTTCCAGAGAGAACAAGCTCTCTAAAAATATATGACAAATTGACCTCAGATGTCTTGACCGAAATAACAGATACAATATGAAGTTAAAATAAACTTAAAAATATTAATGGAAAAGGACATTAAACATAGAATGTAATATATAGTCAGATTTTCATTAATGTTCAGGATATATTTAAAAATAGTGTGCAATATATATGGTCTTTAAAGGGTGCCACATAAATACTTAGTGGTATTGGGTTGGCCAAAAGGTTCATTCATTTTTTTCCGTAAGATGTTTGTCTTAACTTCTTAGTTGTCTTTAATTTCATTCGAAACAACTTTGTTAGATTGTATGTGACGGCTGTCATATCAGCGTGCATTTAAAAAAAAGACTTATCAACATTGGTGAATTTTTGTGTAGCCATTTTAATTTTGAATATGGAAGAATAAAGCAACATTTTCAGCATATTATGCTTTATTATTTTAAGAAAGGTAAAACTGTAACCAAAACGCATTGTGCAGTGTATGGAGAAGGTGCTGTGACTGACCAAACGTGTCAAAAGTGGTTTGCGGAGTTTCGTGCTGGAGATTTCTTGCTGGAAGATGCTCCACAGTCAGGTAGACCAGTTTAAGTTGATAACGATCAAATTGAGACATTAATTGAGAATGATCAATATTATACCACATGGGAGATAGCCGACATACTCAAAATATCCAAATCAAGCATTGAAAATCATTTGCACCAGTTTGGTTATGTGAAGGGCTTTCTTGTTTGGGTTCCACATAAGTTCAGAAAAGAAAACCTTGACTTTATTTCCGCATGCATTTCTCTACTTAAACGTAATGAAAACGTTCCGTTTTTAAAACATATTGTGATGGGCAATAAAAAGTGGATACTGTACAATAATGTGGAATGGAAGAGATTGTGGAGTGAGTGAAATGAACCACCACCAACCACACCAAAAGTCTGGCCTTCATCCAAAGAAGGTGATGTTGTGCACATGGTGGGATCGGAAGGGAGTCCTCTATTATGAGCTTCTTCCGGAAAACCAAACAATTCATTCCAACAAGTAGTGCTCCCAGTTAGACCAACTGAAAGCAGCACTCGACAAAAAGCGTCCAGAATTAGTCAACAGAAAATGCATAATCTTCCATCAAGATAACACAAGACTGCATGTTTCTTTGATGACCAGGCAAAAACTGTTACAGCTTGGCTGGGAAGTTTTGATTCATCTGCTGTATTCACCAGACATTGCACCTTCTGATTTCTGCTTATTTCGGTTTTTGCAAAATTCTCTTAATGGAAAAAATTTCAATTCCCTGGGAGACTGTTAAAGGCACGTGGAACTGTTCCTTGCTCAAAAAGATAAAAAGTTTTGGGAAGACGGAATTATGAAGTTGCCTGGAAAATGGCAGAAGGTAGTGGAACAAAATGGTGAATACATTGTTCAATAAAGTTCTTGGTGAAAATGAAGGTAGTGAAATGGTGAATACATTGTTCAATAAAGTTCTTGGTGAAAATGAAAAATGTGTCTTTTATTTTTACTTAAAAATCAAAGGCAAGGCACGGCCAACCCAATACTTTTATGGGCAAATCAGTAGCTGCCTAGGGCTAAAGAAATGGGGTGGGCATTGACCTAAGAAGTAATACAGAAGAGGAATATTTTTGGGGTGAGGTAAATATTCTTTTGGGTGTATACTTTGGCCAAATCACACTTTAGAGATGACAAACACTCCAGGTTTTTCTCATTATAAATAGTAAGAAAAACAAAGTGATGAAAATGGAAACTGTAGATTGAAAGAGACTTAATCTTATAATTATTTTTAATGATCAAGACTAATCTATATCTTCACTTGAGTCAAGAAAATACAAAGAGATCAGGTCATAGTAACTATAAAAGTCAGGATAGTGAGTAATTTTGGAGGGAGGTTGGAACCTGTGTTTGGGAGAGGGTACAATGAAACACTTGTGAAGTGGGTGAAGTTCTAGTTATTGACCTGGGTGCTTATTACAAAGGAATTCAACTTGTAATAATTAATCAGGCTATACACTTGCTTATCTGTTTTTTAAATTATACAATAAAAATATTTTTCAAAAGAGGTTAAGAGCAATAGAGCAAATCAAAAGTTAAAAAATATACAAAAACTGAAAGCAAAAAATAGAGGCAAAGATAAGTTAAAAAAAAATCTGGTTCTTTGGAATGATTAATAATAAAGACAAGTTACAGATTAATCTAGTAAGATTAATAAGAAAAAATGCAAAAGAAAATAGAACTTGATAAAGGACATTATCCAAACATAAAAAGTTTAAAAAATTATATGATATTAGAAACAAACATATTAATATTTTCAACACAAAATTAAAATTACTGACAAAATTAAAATATCAAAAAGACACAAGAATAGAGAACTTGTATAGCTAAATACCACACAGATAATTTTACAATAAGTTGCACCAAACTTTCTGGAGGTAATTTATTCTGATCTTATTTAAGTTAGGCTGAAGGATTTTTAAAAAGTATCATCAACCCTTCTCATTATGTAAGGCTGGTGAAATATTGCCTCCAAAGAAAGAACAAGCAGGTTGGTCATGTCTCTTTCACCCCAGTAAAAGCTCATTGTGAGTTTTTTTTTTTTTTTACGTTTTTTTGTTTTGTTTTGTTTTGTTTTGTTTTTTGCAGTACTTTGGCCTCTCATTGTTGTGGCCTCTCCCGCCGCGGAGCCCAGGCTCTGGACGCGCAGGCCCAGCGGCCACAGCTCACTGGCCCAGCTGCTCCACGGCACGTAGCATCCTCCCGGACCGGGGCATGAACCCACGCCCCCTGCATCGGCAGGCGGACCCTCAACCACTGCACCACCAGGGAAGCCCTG
>NW_006793902.1:2155725-2169141 GCF_000442215.2 Lipotes vexillifer
TTTTTTTTTTTTTTTTTTTAACATATACAGATTGGTTGGGACCTGCTTGGAACAATGTTATTATTTTAAAGACATAATATCTAGAGAGAAACGACTACCAGCTATGACTTGGAGAGTTATATCCTAAACTCCGGAGAGAAAGTGACAGGAAGAAGAGAAAAAAGGTAACATTTATTCAGGGTCAAATATGTACGAGGAATTTTATATACATTATTGCATTCTCCCATTTCCATAATTTTTTATCATCAATGATAATGTTACTAACCCATTTTACAGGGAGGAAACTGAGGCTTAGAGAAGTTAAATATCCTACTTATTACTACATAGGTCATAAGTTTAATAGATGGAGCTTGAGCCTAGGTATAATCTATTGTATTCTTTTTAGCTCCTTATCCGGTTGATATTGTTATTAGGTTTGAAACCTGAAAGTGTCATTCATTCATGTGTTAAATGTATTAATCTAGCAAGAATTAATAAAGAACCCACTATTATAGCTGAGAATGGAATTTTCTACTTTAAAACAAACACTTCATTCAGTAAAAACAAGTATTTTTTTCAAAGACACAAGCATTGCCACTTTAAGGGCTTTTATGTGTGTCTAAAGGAGTTAAGCATCCCATTCCTAAGCCATCCATTAGTATTTGCGATTAATTAGCGTGAAGAATAATGAGGGGACTGAGACCAGAGTACCCTTGCCTTCACTGATTGCTTGAGTTCCTGGATTAATAAAATCCAATTATTTTCTTATGCAATTGGCACAAAGTTTATTTGTATCTCCTTTTTAATAAGTTTGCTAATGATATAAGAACATAAACAAAACAACTTGTAAATGAATACCCAGTTCAATTAATTCCCCAGGCCTGACCAAATATCCCTGTCTACAAATTAGTTCAGAATCCTTATTTATCTGTAAAACACACATCAAGTTAATGGCCCCCGTTTCCCTGAGTTGTGTGTTAAAATGGGAGCAAAAAAGCATTATAGCCTTTTAAATAGAAGTGAAAGATCATAGCACTCTGGAGTTAGAGAAAGGCCAATCAGAGGGAAATCCCTAGTGTTTCAGAGACTGAACTTTAACTAAGATAGTAGAATGGAGTAGTTTTCTTGAGGCTGATTTTTAAGATGTCTCTCAAGTGACTCTAATCGTGCCTTCTGGCATCCTATATGCTAAATCAGTCGCTTTTCCTGCTGTGCCTTGCCTGTTCTTGTCAGATTTGCATACCCCCCAGTCCTGCCCCACTTAGATCCTGTTTTATGCAAACTCTAGACTCAAGTTTAACTCTTTTCAGACCACTTAGGGCTGTAGACTCTTCAAAAATATGCCTGGAATCATTTGAATTGGGGTGAGCCTTGGTCATCTCTATGCTCAGTAAGTTAGTTTTTCATCAGCCCATCATTATCTTTTCTCGGCTGCTCTTATTTTGCTTCTGTAGCTTTATCTCACTTAACCTCCATTTCCAATGTTTTAACAGAAATCCTTCCTTAACCCCAAGCCATTTGGTTGAGGCTTAAACAGAGTTATTAGTACCTTACAAGATGTCTAAGAACTGTAAGGAAGTATGCTAGAGATTATAGACACTCTGAATCTATCAGAGTCTTAAAAATAGTGGGTGAATAATATACATTTGTTTATTTAAATTTAATGGATGAATAGGGTACAGTGGTAAAATTGTTTTTGACAACCGTGACCTGCAGTTCCCCACATTAAGTTTAGCTGTCCACTTGATATCTCCACTTTAATAAACATCCACAACCAAGCTCCTGGTTATGACCAAAAACCTAAGTATTTCCACAGTTTTCCAACTCTGGTAATGGTCACTTCTACGTGGTAGTTGCTCATATCAAAAATTTTGAAGGCAGATCTTCCTCCCCGCTCCATCCTTCATCCAATCTGTCAGCCACCCCTGTCAATTTTCCCTTAAAATAAATCCAGATTTGGGCAATCTCTCACCACCATCACCACTATAGCCCTGGTCCAAGCCTCCAAGCCACCTTCCTACCTTATATAAATTATTGCAGTAGCCTCTCTACTTCTTCCTCTGCCTGTCTACACTTTATCCTTAATGAAACAGGCAGAATGAGCCTGTTAAAACTTACATCTGATTATGCCACAAAAGCTTTGATTTCCTTTGTTCTCACTCAGAGTAAAAGTCAAAGTCCTTACACTGGTTTATAAAGTGTACACATGTTTCTTTTTTTCCCCCATTAACCCTAATCTCATCTTCTAGTCACTCCGCTTTTTGAATAACTTGACTGGTTTTGTTTTGGGGTCTTTGCATTTGCTGCTTTCTTGATTTAGAATATTAACTGAAATTCTAATTTATCTGTATAGATAGTGCCCTTACCTCCTTTAGGTGTTTAGTCAAATGTCCCCTCTTCACTGTGTCTTTCTCTTACCATCCTATTAAAAATATTATCCCCCCAAACTCCCCACTCCCTTTCTCTGCTTTATATTGTTTGCTACAGAATTTTTCACAATCTAATAAGTGCATTATGTATTATATATATATATATTTTTTTTTTTTTTTTTTTTCTGTCTCCTTCTACTAAAATATTAGCTCTGAGAGTCCAGGGATTTTTCCATTTTATTTCCAGCTATATCCCCTGCACTTACATAGTTTCTGGCACATATTAGTTGTTCAGTAATTATCTGTGAAGTGAGTGGTTGGATATGACTGTGGTGGACAGGATTACGTTACAGTTCTTCACATTCTTCCTGGATTAGACATCCATACCTTTCCCCCTGTAACTTTGTAGTGCTCTCCCACTTTAGGGGTGATGTAAGGGGGCTTCCCATTCCTTAACTAAGAGCTTTTCCATGTAATTTCCTTTTTAAAGCTGTTGAACAGTCATGCAGGCATCTCCTGCACCTGTCACCACATGAGAACATTCCCCAGGCTAGCCAGCTAAACCCAACCAAGATCAAAAGAGCTGCCCAGGGCCTCCCTGGTGGCGCAGTGGTTGAGAGTCCACCTGCCGATGCAGGGGACACGGGTTCGTACCCCGGTCCAGGAAGATCCCACATGCTGCGGAGTGGCTGGGCCCGTGAGCCATGGCCACTGAGCCTGTGCGTCTGGAGCCTTTGCTCTGCAACGGGATAGGCCACAACAGTGAGAGGCCTGCGTACTGCAAAAAAAAAAAAAAAAAAAGAGCTGCCCAGCTGAGCCCAGCATACATCAACTACCCCTAGGAAACCCCTAGATACGAATCTAAATAAATGCATATTGTTTAAAACAATAAGCCACTGGGTTTAGAGGTATTTGTTACACAGTAATAGTAACAACTTAAACTGAGCCATAGAACAAATTTTCTCAAACTCCAACAATGATACAGTGCCTTCCCAATGAATTAACATGCTATATGAAATGAAGCCATAAAAATTAAATAATATTTTATATTTTTACATGGTTACTGGGAAGCTCAAACTATGTTGTCTACTCACTAGCAATTTATTTTACACCAATTTCAGAATATAATCACTCTCTTCTCCCATATGCTGTTCATTTATTACTTGGTTCTTATTTTAAATTTTTAAAATTGTATTTTTCCCATTTTACTTTAATCTATTTCAAATTTTTTTTTACAAATAAGTTGTGTGAATTAAAAATAATAGCAATTATTATAATAGCATACTCAGTAGAATTTATATGTTGATGCTGCAACATAAGGCTTATTAATCTTTAATCAGTCTTCTGGAGTCCACATTCTAGTTTATATAATATTAAGAGGGTACATTCTATCATCTATTTTCTGTGTCTTAATAGCTTAGTATTGAGCTGAGCAGTAAAAGGCACAGGACCTCTGAAATGGCACTAAATATTTTACATATACTTAAATCATTAATTTTCCAACTGGCTTCTATATCATGGTTGTTAAATTAGTTTCTATAATGATTAATATAATAAAACATATTGTCACCTCCTGAACAATAAATTCTGACATGAATAATAAATTACAACAGAAAGGTCTAAATCACTTTAAGTCCTGTTCTTTTATCTAAAAAGAGTTGCAAATTTTCTCAGAAACACTAGTTTAAAATAATAGGTAGGCCCGACTGTGGGCCCCGGGTGCAGAGACGGCTCCCTCCTCCTGCACAGTGGAATCAGTGCCCTTGGTAGGGATGGGGTGAACCTGCCAGGAACGAGCCGGGGCCCACTGGGAATGCGCCTGGCCCTCAGTAGGAAAGACCGCACTCTCCCCCAAGGCCCCTGGAAAGCTGTTCCCCGAGCGGGAGAGTGTGTTCCAGCCTCCGCGCCCTCGCTCCGGGCATCCCGGGAGGCACAGCGAGGCCGCACTTTCCCAGCACAGATGGAAACGTCCCCCTGGCCCAGCGGCCTGGGGTGTGGAGAAGGGGCGGGCCCAGCAGGTCCGCCAACTAGGAAAGCCAGAGAACACTCTCCTCTCAAAACCGTGCTGCTGATTAAAATGAAAACGTCTAAGGTCAAAAATAAATAAATAAAAAATTAGAATTAAAAAAATAAATGAATAAAATAATAGGCAGTCAAATATTTCTAAAATGTTATATTAGCCTTTAATTTTTCACAACTAATTCACAGCAATAATTTTTCTTCAAACACAAATATCTCCTACAAACACACAACCATAAACTAACTTACTTGAAAATTAGTTTTTGAAATTTTCTTAAACCAAAAGATTGAGGCAAAAATAGCAAATTGAGGGGCTTCCCAGCTGGCGCAGTAGTTGAGAATCTGCCTGCCAGTGCAGGGGACACAGGTTCGAGCCCTGGTCTGGGAGGATCCCACATGCCACGGAGCAACTGGACCCGTGAGCCACAACTACTGAGCCTGCATGTCTGGAGCCTGTGCTCCGCAAAAAAGAGGCTGCACTACAAGCAACTCTATGCCAATAAAATGGACAATCTGGAAGAAATGGACAAATTCTTAGAAATGCACACCCTGCCAAGACTGAATCAGGAAGAAATAGAAAATATGAACAGACCAATCACAAACACTGAAATTGAAACTGTGATTAAAAATCTTCCAACAAACAAAAGCCCAGGACCAGATGGCTTCACAGGCGAATTCTATCAAACATTTAGAGAAGAGCTAACACCTATCCTTCTCAAACTCTTCCAAACTATAGCAGAGGGAGGAACACTCCCAAACTCATTCTATGAGGCCACCATCACCTTGATACCAAAACCAGACAAGGATGTCACAAAGAAAGAAAACTACAGGCCAGTATCACTGATGAACATAGATGCAAAAATCCTCAACAAAATACTAGCAAACAGAATCCAACAGCACATTAAAAGGATCATACACCATGATCAAGTGGGGTTTATTCCAGGAATGCAAGGATTCTTCAATATATGCAAATCTATCAATGTGATAAATCATATTAACAAATTGAAGGAGAAAAACCATATGATCATCTCAATAGATGCAGAGAAAGCTTTCGACAAAATTCAACACCCATTTATGATAAAAACCCTGCAGAAAGTAGGCATAGAGGGAACTTTCCTCAACCTAATAAAGGCCATATATGACAAACCCATAGCCAGCATCGTCCTCAATGGTGAAAAACTGAAAGCATTTCCACTAAGATCAGGAACAAGACAAGGTTGCCCACTCTCACCAATAGTATTCAACATAGTTTTGGAGTTTTAGCCACAGCAATCAGAGAAGAAAAGGAAATAAAAGGAATCCAAATCAGAAAAGAAGAAGTAAAGCTGTCACTGTTTGCAGATGACATGATACTATAATACACAGAGAATCCTAAAGATGCTACCAAAAAACTACTAGAGCTGATCAATGAATTTGGTAAAGTAGCAGGATACAAAATTAATGCACAGAAATCTCTGGCATTCCTATACACTAATGATGAAAAATCTGAAAGTGAAATCAAGAAAACACTCCCATTTACCATTGCAGCAAAAAGAATGAAATATCTAGGAATAAACCTACCTAAGGACACAAAAGACCTGTATGCAGAAAATTATAAGACACTGATGAAAGAAATTAAAGATGATACAAATAAATGGAGAGATATACCATGTTCTTGGATTGGAAGAATCAACATTGTGAAAATGACTCTACTACCCAAAGCAATCTACAGATTCAATGCAATCCCTATCAAACTACCAGTGGCATTTTTCACAGAACAAGAACAAAAAATTTCACAATTTGTATGGAAACACAAAAGACTCCGAATAGCCAAAGCCATCTTGAGAATGGAAAACAGAGCTGGTGGAATCAGGCTCCCTGACTTCAGACTATACTACAAAGCTACAGTAATCAAGACAGTATGGTACTGGCACAAAAACAGAAAGATAGATCAATGGAATAGGATAGAAAGCCCAGAGATAAACCCATGCACATATGGTCACCTTATCTTTGATAAAGGTGGCAGGAATATACAGTGGAGAAAGGACAGCCTCTTCAATAAGTGGTGCTGGGAAAATTGGACAGGTACATGTAAAAGTATGAGATTAGATCACTCCCTAACACCATACACAAAAATAAGCTCAAAATGGATTAAAGACCTAAATGTAAGGCCAGAAACTATCAAACTCTTAGAGGAAAACATAGGCAGAACACTCTATGACATAAATCACAGCAAGATCCTTCTTGACCCATCTCCTAGAGTAATGGAGATAAAAACAAAAATAAACAAATGGGACCTAATGAAACTTCAAAGCTTTTGCACAGCAAAGGAAACCATAAACAAGACCAAAAGACAGCCCTCAGAATGGGAGAAAATATTTGCAAATGAATCAACTGACAAAGGATTAATCTCTAAAATTTATAAGCAGCTCATGCAGCTCAATGTCAAAAAAACAAACAATCCAATCCAAAAATGGGCAGAAGACCTAAATAGACATTTCTCCAAAGAAGATATACAGACTGCCAACAAACACATGTAAGAATGCTCAACATCATTAATAACTAGAGAAATGCAAATCAAAACTACAATGAGATATCATCTCACACCAGTCAGAATGGCCATCATCAAAAAATCTACAAACAATAAATGCTGGAGAGGGTGTGGAGAAAAGGGAACACTCTTGCACTGCTGGTGGGAATGTGAATTGGTACAGCCACTATGAAGAACAGTATGGAGGTTCCTTAAAAAACTATAAATAGAACTACCATATGACCCAGCAATCCCACCACTGGTCATATACCCGGACAAAACCATAATTCAAAAAGAGTCATGTACCAAAATGTTCATTGCAGCTCTATTTACAATAGCTCAGAGATGGAAACAACCTAAGTGTCCATCATCACATGAATGGCTAAAGAAGATGTAGCACATGTATACAATGGAATATTACTCAGCCATAAAAAGAAACGAAATTGAGCTATTTGTAATGAGGTGGATAGACCTAGAGTCTGTCACACAGAGTGAAGTAAGTCAGAAAGAGAAAGACAAATACCATATGCTAACACATATATATGGAATTTAAGAAAAAAAAAACATATAATGAAGAACCTAGGTGTAAGACAGGAATAAAGACCCAGACCTACTAGAGAATGGACTTGAGGACACGTGGAGGGGGAAGGGTAAGCTGTGACAAAGCGAGAGAGAGGCATGGACGTATATACACTACCAAACGTAAGGTAGATAGCTAGTGGGAAGCAGCCACATAACACAGGGAGATCAGCTCAGTGCTTTGTGACTGCCTGGAGGGGTGGGATAGGGAAGGTGGGAGGGAGGGAGACCCAAGAGGGAAGAGATATGGGAACATATGTATAACTGATTCACTTTGTTATAAAGCAGAAACTAACACACGATTGTAAACAAATTATACTCCAATAAAGATATAAAAAAGAAAAGAGAGGCCGTGATAGTGAGAGGCCCACGCACCGCGATGAAGAGTGGCCCCCGCTTGCCACAACTTGAGAAAGCCCTCTCACAGAAACGAAGACCCAACACAGCCATAAATAAATAAATAAATAATTTAAAAAAAAATAGTGAATTGAGGGCTTCCCTGGTGGCGCAGTGGTTGAGAGTCCACCTGCCAATGCAGGGGACATGGGTTTGTGCCCCGGTACCGGAAGATCCCACATGCCGTGGAGCGGCTGGGCCCGTGAGCCATGGCTGCTGAGCCTGCACATCCGGAGCCTGTGCTCCGCAACGGGAGAGGCCACAGCAGTGAGAGGCCCATGTACCGCAAAAAATAATAATAATAATAATTTAAAAAAATAAAAAATAGCGAATTGAGTAATAACTTATTATGTTGATTTTTTTCAATTTAGCAATAGAAGTTATTTATTTATTAAAGGATTTTTGAAGTTAAATTTACTGTATTTGAGCTTAACATTTTGAATTCAATTAAAAAGTTTTTTTTATTTTGTTTTTTTAATCTTTATTGGAGTATAATTGGTTTACAAGGGTGTGTGACCCAGCGGGATTGCTGGGTCATATGGTAGTTCTATTTGTAGTTTTTTAAGGAACCTCCATACTGTTCTCCATAGTGGCTGTACCAATTCACGTGGAGGCTAAACAATACACTAGTTAATAATGAAGTGATCACTGAAGAAATCAAAGAGGAAATAAAAAAATACCTAGAAACAAACGACAATGGAGACACAACGACCCAAAACCTATGGGATGCAGCAAAAGCAGTTCTAAGAGGGAAGTTTATAGCAATACAATCCTACCTTAAGAAACAGGAAACATCTTGCACAAACAAACTAACCTTGCACCTAAAGCAATTAGAGAAAGAACAACAAAAAAAACCCCCAAAGTTAGCAGAAGGAAAGAAATCATAAAGATCAGATCAGAAATAAATGAAAAAGAAATGAAGGAAATGATAGCAAAGATCAATAAAACTAAAAGCTGGTTCTTTGAGAAGATAAACAAAATTGATAAACCATTAGCCAGACTCATCAAGAAAAAAAGGGAGAAGACTCAGATCAATAGAATTAGAAATGAGAAAGGAGAAGTAACAACTGACACGGCAGAAATACAATTAAAGGGTTTTAAAATGACAGTAAAGTGAAAAATTCACTTTGTTTATAAAGCTTGATCATGTTTAGTCAGATTATTTCAATTTATACTGATTCATTTTCAGCACAGAGATTAAATTTACTTGAAAATGTGCTAGTAGAAATGAAGCTGATAAGGTCAGAGCTAAGGAATTGAACTGGAAATTGAATTAACAACCAACTTATGGTGGCCAGGAATACAACTAGATATATAAATGAAGCAAGTGAATCTGTCCTGTTTTCAAACTGGTAGGAAAGAAATGACTGCAGAGGATTCAAAATAACAGTAATACTACAACTTTGAAAGACTCTCTTTGTGATTTCAAGTGAGTTCTCTTTGTCTCAGGATCTCAATGAATGGTCCATGATCTAAAATGTGTTCCATAGAATTTTACTGTTCTGCACCAGTTTCCAGGGTTTATGGAAGAAAAGTCCCAGTGGAAAACTGGGAACAAAAACGGAAAACAAGATCTTATGAGATACAGAAGTCCAATTAGATGGAAAAGAAAGAGCATTATGGTACGGAGGAGACAGATTGTGATAGAATTGACAGGAGTTGGCCCATGTTCTTCATCATTGTTTCTTTTTAATTGTTTTGTCAGTGAATATTTAACGAACATCATTACTGTGCTCAATTCTACAAAGTTGCATAACTGGTCCACTCTAAGTGTGCATCTGTTAGAGGAAGACAAATAGAATGTAATATACACTGATTCTTGATATCAGCAGTACTAATAGTATTAGATCCCTTCCATGGTGAAGTGGAAACTCCTAAAGGTCTTTTTGTATCCATGGCCAACATATGCTTAGGAACTGGTTAGAACAGAGTTATTCTGGTAATGGTCATATTTACTAGCATGCGTAAATTGCTAAATGCTCTAACCTTGTATTATCTTGTTTATAAAGTGGGTAACAGCATTAAGTATATCACTGAGCTACTGGTGACACTGAGTAACACTGTGCATTGAGAGGGATTAGCAGAGTGCATGGAAAATTGTAATTGGGCAATATTTATTAGGATTACTATTTAATAAGAATTACTAGTATAGTTAGGTACAATTGAACAAAGCTAAGGAAAGACGAGTTAGTGTGCAATAGAAAATATTGTACATAAGCTATACACAAAATCTGGAAGGTAAGAGGTAAAAACTCAAGAGTTTACTGTAATTCATGTGAATCTCTTTAATGCTGAAATGCAAAACTAATATTCTTCATAACCTGATCACAAAAGCATCAATAAGCACTTTACCATAGATTTGCATCCTTTATATCTGTATTTAATTCTCTATTGCATGAATATGCAAGTTACCCCAACCTCTTTTCTCTCATGAATAAATTCATTCCCTATTTAACTTTCCTTCACACGACACAACATACTACATTTTGGAAATATGAGGTTCCAGAAGTGTCACACAAATATAGAGCTCTAATACTTTCTGATCACTCAAAACCTGTGGTTAAAAAAAATAATAATCCTAAATAGAGATGGACTGGTAGGATGCTAGAAGATATTGCTGCTGCTAAGTTTAATAAAATATGATTGACATGCTTAGATTTATCACGGGAAGGATCACATTTTTATAATAATCCAAAATGACACAGAGCAAAATTTGCTGTCAGTGGGTGGAATGAGAAACACAATGCTCTGTGTTCTGTGGCAGAACGTTAACAACCAAGCGTTGGAATAGACAATGCTTGTTTGTTACAGAGGCCTCACGCTTTCCTTCCTGAGTAAAGCTTCAAGGACCTGCCCCTGTTATCTGACCACCTTCACACGCTGCTTTGCACCCTGATTTCTCCCTGACTCAGGCTGTTACAGCATTTGCTAGGAGGACATTTTTTTCTTATGCCTAAAACCTTTCAATTCAACAAGCTGATTTTCAGAAAGATTACAGATTGAAATTCCCAAAGACTGGAAAACATCTTAATAGAAGTTAGTTCCGAGTGGAAAGGCAATGTTTTCTCATTCCCCTTTTTAGTGTTCATGCTTACCTAAGCCTTATTCTCTGTT
Organism: Lipotes vexillifer; assembly: GCF_000442215.2. Classification (NCBI taxonomy): domain Eukaryota; kingdom Metazoa; phylum Chordata; class Mammalia; order Artiodactyla; family Lipotidae; genus Lipotes; species Lipotes vexillifer. Next base: position 2,166,691 of record NW_006793902.1, read on the forward strand.
TAAATCCTCATTCCCTAAGGAAATGGGAATTTAAGAGGAAAAAAGTGAAGCCTTTCTAACTACATACACTTACTTGCACTTTACCCCTTTCACTAGTACAAACAGATCATCCTCCCATCCTTCTCTTATGATATTGGAAATCTGAAAAACCATTGTATTAATTTTCACCTTATTATTTGGAGAACTAAATTTGCTAAACTTTGTTGTACTGAGAAATGTTATTGTATTTGCTGCCATTAAACACAAAGAAATGGTTTTTAAGTGTAGGAAACATTTCAAGAAGTAGATATATCGTCCGCTTAATTGTATTAATAATTAGTGGTGATTTATAGAATTAATGTATTAAATCCTTAAGAACATAGACTCTAAGGACATATACATGATTTATTAGCCGTATGAACTTGAGCAAGTGACTTAATATTTCTGATCCTTGTTTTCTTCTCTTCAAAAGACATTGATAATGAATAAAAAATTTGAGTAGACAGTTCCCCAAATAAGAATAAGATGTACAAATGGTCAATAAGCACGTGAAAATATACTTGATTTCATTAGTCGTCAGAGAAATGCAAATAAAATTCCCAATGAGATACTACTTAATATCCATTAGGACAACTTTAATCAAAAACATAATAGCAAGTTTTGGTGAGGATGTGGAAAAACTGGTACTTTTACATACTGCCGATGGGAATGTGAAATGAGGCAGCCACTTTAGAAAACAGTGTGGATGTTTCTCAAAAGGTTAAACAGAGAATCATTGTACAACTCAGTAATTCTACTCCTAGGTATATACCCAAGAGAAATGAGACATATGTCCATACAAAAACTTGTAGACTGGTGTTCTTAGAAGCATTATTTATTACAACCCAAAAGTGGAAACAACCTATATTGCCATCAACTGATGAACAGATAGATAAAGTGTGGTATATCCATACAATGGAATATTATTAAGCAATAAAAATAAATTAAGTACTGATACATGCTACAGCATGGATGAACCTTGAAAACGTGCAAATGAAGTAAGCCAGTTATAAAAGACCACATATTGCATGATTCCATTTATGTGAAATGTTCAAAATAGGCTGAACTATAGAGACAGAGTAGATTAGTGGTGGCCTAGGGCTGGAGGGTGGGAGTGGAGTTAGAAAAGAAAAGAAAAAGAATGAATGCTAAAAGGTATGGGGTTTGGGGGGGAGGAAAGATGATAAAAATGTTCTTAAATTCCTTATGTTGTTGCTTGCACAACTCTATGACTATACTGAAAACCATTGAATTATACACTTTAAATAATGAATTATATGGTAAATGAATTATGTCTCAATAAAGATGTCATTAAAAAAGACATTCATAATTTTAACTAGCCCAATTGTTTTTGTGTGTGTGTGTGTAGGTAAACAAGGGCATATAAGATGCAGCACCATGTCTAATAAATATATAACAGATGATACAGTATTTTCCACTTATTTACTAACTTTCCAGGGTAAAGCAAATTGACCAAGATAATTTACAGCTAGTAAGAGATGAATCAAAGTTTACATTTACTTCTGTTAGATTCACTTCAGATTTTCCAATCTTAATCTGAAAAATTGATGAGTGAAGCTCCATGTATGTTTCAATTATAAAAATTTTACCATGAGATATGTTAAAACAGATATAACTATATGCCCAACTTGCCCATTAAAAGAAAAGTATTTGCACATCACCTTTGAACACTAACTTGAAAATCTTTATCTTCTTAGATTACAAAAAGCACAAAACGTGTCATAAAAGCACACCTACATTCTAAATGAAAGTCTAGAACACTATATGGATCTTTTCCATTGAAATTATCAGTCACAAGCCATCAGTTTCCCTGTAACTTTGCTTTTAATATATTTGACCTGATATTTTTTACATAAATTGAGATATACAAACACACGTATTTTCACCTTTAATATTTTTGATAATTTCCTTAGAATATATCTTAACTCTGTGTTTTAAATCCTCTTCGACAAAAGTAGAGGGGGTTAATGAATCCGTTCTACTAATCTTTTATATTTGTTGGAGATAGATAAAGCTGATTCAGATGGCATATGTGAAGGTATTAAACATAAATCTAAAGCAATATGTTTGGATTGCTATGATTTATAATTGGTGTTTTGGTTTTTTTTTCCAGTTCACTTTGTTTAACTGCCCAAAATGTTATGGTGTAAAATGTTGAAATAATGCATCTTAAGCGTCCACTGATAACTCTTTTTTAAACAGCAAGATATCCTACTGTTCAAAAACAAATTCACCAGACACAACAGCACAAAACAACCTGTGTTAACACTAAACTCATACACACACACACAGTTCTACATATAATTCATTCATTTGTGTATGTATAATTCTGAGTTAAGGCAACAAGAAATCTAACCAATTTGACAATAGCCCAATAACTAAGAATTACTAAGAAGTTTATGTTTTCCCTAC